>NW_024870851.1:987500-1142500 GCF_019054845.1 Dipodomys spectabilis
GAAGAAAAGATTTATGTCACCTTATTTCAGCCCAAATAGCAGCAGCCTCGGCTTGTCTCAGCCCAGTGCTTCTATTTAAATGTTACTTTCATATATTATGTGGCATTAATTTAACTATAGCTCATTAAGGCAGAATGAAATGGTTAAATTAACTTATCAACCCATAATGATGATGAATGAGGTATTAATTCAGATACAAGCTGGGCAATTTGCAAGTTTACGCATTCTGATGGTTCTCAAATAACATTTTGAATAGCGGGTCAGCGCCTCAATCAATTACATAAGCATGTAAAGTCGGTCTCTCGGAAAAAAATCCTTTTTCATGCATATGCATTAAAACATGTTCGCAATTATCCTCGGAAATTGCCTTCATTGGATTAAGCAGCAGCCTTGGACGCGGGTTCTGATCTTCCCTTGGCTTTTATTAAAGCTCTGAGCAGCTTTGGCAATAACAGAGCGGATGGGCTGTTTGTTTAAAGTGTGTTTACCAAAGAAAGGGGCCAGCGGGGCGAGCCGGTCGGTAAACACAGACCCACGTCCTTAGGAGAAGTTGTTAAGAATCGCCCTCCCGTCCAGCAGCTTCGGAGGGAGCCCTGTCATCTGAGACACCAGTCCTGGGGCTTCGGCTTTTCCCTCACCAGTAATTAGTCGCCTCCTAGAAGCCAGCCTCGGATGCGAGCTACGCTTGCAGGGGAGATACGGTATCCCGCTGAGCGTTCACCGGCTCAGGGACTCCAGTCAGGGACATCTTAGATCCTTAATTCCTCCAAGCCAGACTCAGTCCTAGGACTCCTTGGGCAGGTCTGGGGATTTAATGAGCCCTTCCGTAGAAGCAGAGTCGGGGCGGCACTGGTCCTGTAGGAAGACTAAGAGCAAATTTCTGCTCTTAGTTTCTCTCGGTCTAGCAAGGTAATTTTTGGAGTTGGGGGGTGGGTAGGGGGATGGGTAGCTCCAGTTCCACTCTAAAGTGTAAGTAAGAGAAGGGTAAGACTTGTTTTTCAGATATCTTAGCTCTCCAGCACTCCTGGCCTGGCTATGTTACCCATTCCTGCCTGATCCTGATGCCAGGAGTCTTCAAACAGGAATGTCACAGCCCCTGAGCAGCAGGTTTTGTGCAGAGGCTCAAGAGATTAAAATAGACCTTCACTATGGCCTCCTTGGTCCAGTACCACATTAACAGACAAAACAAAACAAAACAATAACAAGGGGCTGGGAAGGTGGCTCAGTGGTAGAGCACTTGCCTCGCATGCATGAAGCCCTGGGTTCGATTTCTCAGCACTACCATAAGCAGAAAAAGCCGGAAGTGGGTGCTGTGGCTCAAGTGGTAGAGCTCTAGCCTTGAGCTGAAGAGCTGAGGGACAGCACCCAGGCCCAGAGTTCAGGCCCCACAACCGACAAAAACAAAAAACAAAACAAAAAAAAACCCAACAAAAAACTCACCACCACTAACAACAAAAACTTGACCGGAAGTGGTCAGTTAACAATTTAGCATGTTCAGTTTGTCAAGTGCTATCAAAGGCACAGCTATTAGCATAATTGAAACTACATTCAGGAGGTAGTTTCTGGCATCATCTCTATTTCATGGAGGAGCAGATGAGCACTATTTTTTTTTATAGGAACAGAACTAAAGTTTAATATTGTGCTGCCCAGACCCAGAGTTCCTGCCTGTAGTTGTTGTTTATAGTTGAGGGGTGGGGCATACACTCCTGGGAGTGGTGGATATGCATTGAGAGTAACCAGACTTGAAGAGCTTCCAGGAATTCCTTCTCTCTTGGTTTGGCAGATGGTGGAGATTCAGGTAACTGCAGTTGGGAATGCACAGTCCATGAGGCATGGTGGCCTAGCCCCACTTCAGGATGTCATTTTCAGGTCTCTAGCAGGAGTTTCTTCCCTTTGGATGGCTCTGCTCAATGGAGGGCTGGCTCTGTGGTTGCCTTGAAATCAAATCATATAATCTTGCCTTTTCAGGTTGGTCCCTGATTTAGTCCCTCCACCTCCAGCCTGGAGATGCCTGCTCCTGTGTTCTGCACCTAGGGCTGGCTCCTTGCTTCTAAGGTTTCTGTTGCCATGCTGAGCCCCCCAGCATTGCCTAGCACTGCTGTGACAGGGGTAGAGCAGCTCTGCAAGACATGGGTTTACAGAGCTACCACAAGGGGCTTCACGGATGACCTGGTCTCCCTTCTTCTATCCCTGGCCTGGTGGTGGTGGTAGTTGCAGGGGGATGGGGGGTGGGGGGAGCTCCAGTTTAGAAATTCCTCATTTGGGGGGAATACAAAGATGTGTGTTACCTGTGTGTTCCCATAGGGCTAGGAAGAGCTGGTGGCTCACGCTTGTAATCCTCACTACTCAGGAGGCTGGGATCTGATGATTGAGTTTCCAAGACAACCCTGGGGAAGCAAAGTTCGTGGAACTCTTCTCCAATTAACCACCAAAATGCTGGAAATAAAGCTGTAGTTCAACTAGTAGAATGCTAGCCTTAAGCAAAAATGCTAAGGGCGGCATGTTGGTCCTGAGTTCAAGCCCCAATACAGGGACACACACACACACACACACACACACACACACACACACACGTGAGGTGGGGGAAGTAAACAGAAAAAAAAAGAGCCAGGAGGTGAGGAAGAGGAAAGGGTTAAAGGCCAGTCTCTGCATATGCAAAGGCAGGCCTTTACTATAATCTGTTCTTCTCACACCTTGGGCTTCTCAACCTCTCTGACTACCCAAGTCATCAATGGGGAGAGGGAAAGAAATACTTTGAGAAAGCAAACTCTCCTCATGGGCCAGGAATGGTGAGAGCCTGGCAATGTCTGGCTCCAGGTTCTGTCACCCCTGAATATTTCTGCAGACAGAACCTTGCATAGCTAAACTGTATAGCTAAACAGTCTCCAAGAGGTATGCGAAGGGCGAAGTTCAGAATCATAAGACTGGGAAGAGCTCACACAGGCTCTTAAGCCAGCTTGCTGCCTGACTACCAGACTACACTAGAAACATGGAAGTCAGGGCCCAGTTTGCCCTTCAGCAACACCTGTCAGCTTCTTTGCGATCTCATTTCCTAGTCACCAGTGAGGACACCTCTCCTGTAGCTTTCCTTGATTTCTTTCTTCTCCTTTCTCTTTCAGCTTCACAGTGATTGAACACTGGTGACAAGAGAAAGGGTAAGCATTGGGTTTTAGCTAAGGGTTTAGAGTTCCTATCAATAATGTTTGTTAGATGAACAAATGAATAAGTGATAGGGACACAAGAGAAGCCAGATACTCCAGAAGAATGCTGCTGGGAGAGCTACCTGGGGTCATGGAAGTTCTCTATTCAGGAGAGGTCATGGAAGTTCCATTCAGGGGAGTTAAGTCCCTGGCCACAAAACACCTGCCATAATTGCCATCCTTAGAAAGAGAACGATGGTGATGTGTTCCCCAGTAGTGATGGAGCTTCCAGTTAGTTAGGGCCTCTGAAAAGGATGGGTCCTGGAAAGGGAGTTTGTTGTCCAAGGGCTAGGACTACCAGGTCCCGTCTAGGCCAGGTTCTGTTCACATCAACTGAAGCCCAGAACTCTCTATAACCTTGAGATTCACGAAGCAACAAAACTAAACACAAGTGGAATTGTCCTAAGTGGTCAAGGTCTCTTTGTTCCCACGAGGTCTTCAGAGAAGACAAAAGAACACAAAGCAGAGACTTCTTGATGCCTCCAAAAGGGATTGGAGGGACCTTGACAGAGGTCCCTAAGGATGTGACAGAAAATGTTTATGACAAATTGATGATGAAGGCAACTCAGAGGTGAGAGGAACAAGGCAGAAGCAAATTAACATTAGAAAACCCCATGTGTGTCCATACCTCCATCTCCTGCGGGCAGCAGTTTGCTCCCCCTCCCCCTCCCACCCGGTCCCATAAACTCTTCTGCCTGAAAAAAAGAAAAAAGAAAGAAAAACTTAGACTCAGGGTCAGTAAACTGCTTGATTTTGAGGTATGCATGAAGCGCCATACCCAAGATCTAGATCCACCAGATCCAAGGATAAGGCTGGGATGAAGACCAAAGATGGGGCTTCCCAGGCCCCATAGAAGGCAGAGGTGAGGTGGGTAGGCTCAGGGATACAAAGTCCTGTTGCTGGCAGGCCTCAGGCCTTAGAAAGCCTTGGAGCGATCCTGTAGACTCTGGGCTCTCTCTCTTGTCAGGATGTACATTCCCCTCTCACCACACTCAATGAATACCAGTTTTAGTCTCACAAAGGGGCTTGGCTGCTCATTTGTGTTGTGACCTCAGTCAGTTTATCAATCCTTTCTGTGGCTTTGTTTCTTCTTCTCTAAAACAGAGATAGTAATGTTCTTTTTTTTTTTTTTTCTTTTGGGTCCGGTCATGGGGCCTGAACTCTGGGCCTGAGCACTGTCCCTCAGCTCTTCAGCTCAAGGCTAGCGCTCTACCACTTGAGCCACAGCGCCACTTCCAGATTTTTTCTTTCTGCTTATGTGGTGCTGAGGAATTGAACCCAGGGCCTCTGGCATGCAAGGCAAGCGCTCTACCACTGAGCCAACTTCCCAGCCCCGATAGTAATGTTCTTACCCCATTGCATTGTTGGGAAGATACAGTTAATGTGTGTGTGTGCACACGCGCGTGTGCACATGCGTGCATGTGTATGTGAGTTTCACATATTAAGGCCTAGCATTAGAATGAGCTGTGTTAATTCTTCCCATCAAGATGAAAGAGAGGGGAGTCTGCTTATTTGCTCTTTGTAAATATTACCCTCTTCATCCCTTACCTGTTGCACCCAAATTCTCCAAGGCTGAGGAGAAGAGACAAGGTCAGGGAGAAGAACCATTGCTCATATGTTTCCTTCCTGGAGTCAGACTGTGAGTAGGGAATATTGAGAGATGTCTTAGGTAAAAAGTGTTTATTATAGATGCAACACTACTAGGCAGCGAGAATATTGAGAGGAAAAACAAGAATAAATATTTAACCTTTACAGTGACCTTTAGAATTTCCCGAGCCTTGTACATTATTATTTCTATTTTATAGCTATGAAAATAAAAGTTCAGAGTGGTTAAGGAAATTGCCCAAGGTCATACAGCTAAAATATCAGAGCCAAGATTAGAATCCAATGCAGATGAAATATGCCTGTCCTCAGGCTCAGGATCTTTAGCCTGGTCCTGTCTTTTCCTCCTTCAAGATACACCAGGGAAATCTTTTTTTTCTTTAACTTCTTATTTTTAATAACTATCTTACATTTTGTTTTGTTGAGGCAGGTCTCACTATGTAACCCAGGCTGGCTACAAAGTGTCCATCCTCTTGCTCAGGGCTTGCAAGTGATGGAATTCTTGGCATCTGCCACTACACTCAGCTTCCATTTTTTTATATTAGTGTACGTCAATTGTAGGAAGCAATGGATTTCTTTATAACATTTCATACACATATGCAATAACTTTGATCATATTCATCCCTCCATCCTCACCACCCCTCATTTTTCTCTCCCCAAATAGTCCCTCTTCTGTTTTCATGTCTTAAAAAAAAATCTAGATTCCACATGTGAGAGAAAACATGTAGTATTGGTCTTTCTGAATTGAGACTGTTTACTTCATATAATGTACTCCAGTTCCATCCATTTTCCTGCTGATGACATAATTTCATTTTTGTTTATGGCTAGTGCTCCATTGTGAGCACATATGACATTTTAAAAGTCCTTTCATTAGTTGATGGAACATAGGATGGTTTTGTAACTTGGCTATTGTGAATAGTGCTGCACTAAACATGGAGCCCTGGAAATCTCCTGATCAGATATTGTTTGGTGGGTGATTTGGGGGATGGGAAAGATCAGAGAATCCAGCTGAGCCCTGTAGGCTGCATTCTGTCTCCCTTACCAACACATCACATACACACCCTTCAAAGTTAAAGCTGGGAAGCTACGGTGTCAGACTCAAGTATTTGATATTTCTACCTCTTTGTATCGGTTTGCTTATATGTAAAATGGATATAAAAGCAGAATCTGCATTACTGTATTGTGGTAAGTCTTCCAGGATACAATAAAACCTTTTAAGATTTCTTTGGGCTGTCATTGCAGTTATCATTCCTAAACACTAGGCAGGTGCTAGAAAGCCCCGGGGGCTGGAGATGGGCTACAACAGGCTCAACTCTGCAAGTCACTCACACAGCCTGCTTCCCTAACAGAGCCAGGTTGTTGAGTGGGAAGGCCTTGGGAAGGACTGGGTCCTCTCTTAGCAATGACACGAAGAAGCTACCGGGTGCGGCTACAGGGGCTTTGAGCCGCCAGAGTAACTAGCCAGCAGCCCAACAAGCGGTCCTAAAATCGAGCGGAGTGACAATGCCTTTAAACCACTGTGATCATAGGAGGCGAGTGTGGTAGGAGGCTGAACTGAGGGAAAGGGGCTTACCCTGCCAGGGAAGCATCCTGGGAGACGCTCAGACGCGCACCCTTGAAGCCCTGGCTTTGGGAACGCCCACTACAGCAGTTGTTAAACGGGTTGGGGTGCGGGGAGGGTTCCAGATGGCGCACGGTGCCGGATCAGGAGCCTGGGCACAGAGGCTGTGTTGAGTGCAAGTAGGCGTTTAGACACTCAGGCTCCGCGGAAACCTTAGTTTTAATGATATGATGGAAGGGCGCCTTCTGCGTCTGCCCCGCTTCCCAGGCCTTTCCAAGCCTCCAACAGATTTGCTCCCGGCCGGCTTCATCCAAGTCTTTTTTTTTTTTTAAATTGTGAAAGTACCGTACAGAGGGGTTACAATTACATGGAGAAGGTAATGAGTGCATTTCTTATCAAGCATTGTTGCCTCATCCAAGTCTTACTTGCCCGTGTAGATACTGAGTGCTCAGCATGAACCTTACGCATCGGAAATTTCCGCACTTTTCAAATTGAGCAGTGGCGATCATGACTTGGGGGTCCTTGAGCGGAGCTACTCTTTGGTGTAACTGCTCTCTTGACATGCGTCCTCCGCTAGCCGTGCAAACCTGACCTTTCCGGGAGCTGGTGGGGAAGGAACAGAGAGGCCCAGACCCTCAGGGACTCGTCCCCTTACATTGCGAGATGTCCTGTGAAGGGCCCTCCGAGGATCCTCCATGTCCCCAGTGGTGTCCGCTGCAGCCCTGACATTCAGGGCGGCGGCGAGGGGAGCGCAGGACCCGCCCGAGCAGCCGAGGGGCCGGCACGGGCAGAGCCCTGCCAAGGGCCTCCGCTCCTCTCAGGCCAGCCAGACCTGGCCCGCGGTTGCCTCCAATCTCTGAAGGGAGACGAAACCAGGATGTGTCCAAGGTGATGCCTCTTGCTCACTTTTCTGGGCTGAGGTGCTGGTGAAAAATCACTCGGTCTGCCCAGCTCTGTCCTGGACTCCAGTGGCCAGAAGTAACTTGTCTGTTTTGTTTTAGAGAAAAGAAAAGATCAGTTTTGATCTTCAGGCACTCTTAGATCCTTGTCCATTTCCAGGTCCCTCCCGCATTTTCCTTGAAGATACAGGAGCTAACCAAGGTTTCACCTGCTTAGATAAAAGAGAAGTCAGCGCCTGCCTCCCGCTCCGAGGCAGCAGGCAGCAAGGGCTTGCGGGACACACCCTGGACTCAGACCAAAAACTTCGGACTACGGTTAGCCTTGCTGATGCGTCAGTTGCACGGAGAGGTTCCAAGCTGCAGAGGTGCAGGGCAAAGCCCGCAGGGAGCCTAGGGTCAGTGGACACGCCAAGCCTCAGCCATAGTAGGCCGGGTTTCTAGAAAAGCAAATCCATAATTTATGGAGGGGAAGGGAAAAACAAGTCATTCAAATAAAGGTACAGGTGGACCCGTTGCAACAATGAGAAGTACAAGTTGTCATGTCAAAAACGAACTTTACAACTTTGGTGGGGGAGGGATTGGGTGGGGGCGGGGAGGGGGGAGAGGATGGGAAGGGATGGGAAGGGTAAACAAAGGAGGAGTCTACAATGCTTGATAAGAAATGTACTCACTATCTTGCCCATGTAATTGTAACCCCTCTGTACAGTATTTTCACAATAAAAAAAAAAAAAAAAAGAAAAGCAAATCCGAGGGTTTGAGAGTCCCACCCATCCTCCACTCCCGCCTCAAGGAAGCATCAGATTTCCAGACTGGTAGGTGCCTTTGATGCATCCATACCCCTTGATCTCTTTGCAAAGGCTTGGAGAAGTTAAGGATGTTGCTGGCTACTCCCGGATTTTTTTTTTTTTAGCTGCTTTTTTTCCTTTTTAAATTATCAGTACAGAAGGACTTTGATTATTCATTCCTTTCCTTTCTAATCTTAGGAGATTCTGAGATCCTGCCTGGGACATGCACTCTCCAAACGCCTTCAGCTTCCCTCAGCCTCCAGTATCCTCATTGGCTTCTGCCTTGGGATCCTTGTACCAAGTCTAAGCCAACATTCAAGAGTGCTCTGTAGAAGCTTCATGGGTCTGAGAATGGTGACAGAGCTACCTGAGGGTGCGTCTGAGGCTACCCCTGGGCCAAATCTGAAGCCTCACTTCCATGGAGTTATTTACTGAGAGGAACTCAAATTATTTAACCCCTTTCTACCTAAGTGTACTTCTCTGAATAGTGGGGACAAGTAACAGTCCTACTTCAAGAAATGAATTGTAAGGATTCCATGAGTTAATCCCACAGGAAGCAGTGCTTTGGAGATGGGAAGTACTTCATAGATGTTATCACCCAGTACTTGGCACATCAGGGAAACCCCAGTTTTCCTTCCCTCCTCCATTCTCACTTGTAGTCAGCAAGATAGGCCTGACTTGTGATCTGCAATAGGAAGTGTTGCAGAGTGAATGGTTACATTTAGGCCTAGGGACATAACAATTTCAAGACCAGGTGAAGATAGCTCATAATAACCCATTATATGTTTTATGAAACCTAGAAGAGAGGAGCTCCAGAGCTCCAAACAGAAACTAATGTTAAGGAGAGGAAACCATTGTTCACCTTAATTTCATAAGTACTTACTGTATTCATGTATCATAATCACATTGTGCCTCATAAATATGGACAAGTTTTTTTATTTTTTAAAGTTAATTTTATTGGAAGGGTGGCGTCAGAGGAATTACAGTTACATAAGCAAGGTAATGAGTACATTTTTGTTGAACATTGTTACCTCCCTTGTTTTTTCCCACTTTCCCTCCCCCTGGACTCCTCCCCACACCAAGTTATAAAGTTCATTTCCAACATGATGTCTTGTGAGTGTCACTGTTGCATTGGTTCACTTTTATCTTTTTTAATATATTTTTATTGTAAAGATACTGTACAGAGGGGTTACAGTTACATGAGCAAGGTAATGAGTCCATTTCCTATTGAACATTGTTACCCCCTCCTTTGTTTTTCCCCTACTGTCCCTTCTTTCCCCACCTCCCTAACTCCTCCCTCCTCCCCCAAAGTTGTAAAGTTCATTTTCAACATAGTGTCTTGTACATCTCATTGTTACAATCGGTCATCCTATATCCTTATTTCAGCATTTTGTTATTTCCCTTTCCTTCCCCAAATTAGAAAAAAAAAGTATATACAAGATGCAGGGAACTGGAATTAAATACAGTGAAAACTAGGGTTATACCATGGGGGAAGAACATACAAAAGAAACAAAAAAAATCATATAGTACATTGTACGTACATTAAAAACAACAGCAAGAAAGATAAAACCTTTCGCATTCCTATGTTGGGATTCATTTACTTAGCTCTTCTTATATGGTCAAAGACCTTGAAAAAATTATATTAAGCGAAGTAAGCCAGGCCCAAAGAAACACGGGTTCCATGGTTTCTTTTATCTGCAAAAATTAGTGTATGTCTAGGACAAGCAGAAAAGGTCAGAACCTATGGACAACTCTTATGTGCTAATCAAAAATTAAGGAAAATGTATAAAGAAATGGAAATGTTAACTACCCTGATTTGAACATTACACGTTATTTACATATATAATTAGTCTACCCTTACCTACTTTAATTGAAGTAAAAATACTAAGAAAGCTGCACAATGAGAATTACTTTCCACTTCTATAACTCAAGATTGTGGATTTGCACCTTTCTGCACATTGCTTGGTGGACAAAACCTCTTCTTTTGTTTTTTGGTATTTTAAATTAAAGCAGTATTAGCCACTTTCATCTCTGAGAAACCTACTTCAAAGACAAAGAAAAACAAGAAACTTATTTCTCTTTGTATATGCCCCAGAGAAAATAATGAATAATGAAGAATGTACCGTGAGAGACATGTTATCTGTCTTCTGGTCCTAAAGATCTATATTGGAAAACCCACTAACTGCCGTGTGTGTGTGTGTGTGTGTGTGTGTGTGTGTGTGTGTGTGTGTGTGTGTGATGTGTGTGTGCCAGGGCTGTGGGGCTTGAACTCAGGACCTCTCCCTTGATTCACTTGCTCAGGGCTGCTCCTCTGTCACTTGCACCATGCCTCTACCACTTGAGCCATGACTCAAGTTCAGCATTTTACTAGTATTGTTTATAGACTTTTCTGCCCACATTGACTTCCAATTGTGATCCCCTAGGTCTCAGCCTCCTGGGTAGCTAGAACTATAGACATGAGCCATTGGATGCCTGGCACCTCTCTGATTCTTCATCTCATTTCCTTCTCAATTCTCATTTAGGAATAATAATACTTCTTTGAAATGACTTTTGTGAAGCCAAGGAAATAATATGTTGAAACACTTGGCACTGGAAACATAAGAGAACAGAACCAACAACTCACTAAAAACAACCCACCTAGCAAAAGGTAATCAGAGCAGAAAAATAGAATGGGACAAATATCTTCCAGTGCAGATTAGTGAGGCCAATTTTTTTTTAAGACCATCAGAAAAAATGTTCAATCCATAGAGCCTAAAATGAGTTTCAAGGAGAAAGGGGTTCAGGATGCTCAATTAAGGGAAGGAATAACTGTGTCAACTTGCCACTTGATTTTTTTATTAGCTTATATTAATTGTATAAAATGATGGCCAAACTCCTTTTATTCCATTTCCATTTGAATCAGGGATAACAATTTTCATTTTTCCAAAATAAACTAGTTTACTTTGTAAAATCTGGTCATTTCTGTTCTCAAAAACAAATCAATCCATTTTCCTACCCATATAGTTTGATTATAACAGCTAATTTTCCATGCATAATGTAATTGTGGTTTAAATAAGGACAATTTATAGCCAAGGTCTTTAGGAAAATTCTCTTCTAGGTTTATTTCTTTTATGTGATGCCTGAATAACCATAAAAACTCTAAGTCATTCAACTATTAGTTTTCATGGTTTTAGACTCCATGGCTTCTCCATGTTAAATATCTACAAAGAAACTTCTACTTGCTCTGCCAATATGGAAATCACAACAAGGCCTATCTAGAGAAGCTTGTTTTACTTACCAAGCTCAGGCTTCAAGACTGAGAATTTGGTATAAAGGGAGGGGTCTTGCAGGGCTCCTGAGTAGTGATGGCTGGAAAGGCTGTGCAGTCATATTACTGTAAACAAAACATGTCACCCTTCAGTGATCTTAATGCTGTGTCCATTAAATGCACTCCCTCATGTAAATGGAAGTGTATTTAATGGGTAAACAGATGCTCCTCATGATCATCTCAGAATTAGAAAGCTGCAGTTCATGGTTTGCTTTAAACTCTGGGTCTCTTATTTTCCAAAGTCATTTGTATGTTTCCCTCCTACCCATCTGAATGTAGGCTCTATTTTCTTACTTTTCTTGTTTAGGAGCAAATACTCTGGTCAGTAGAGGATGTAACTTATGGATCTCTGAAGATATTCATATAAAAAATGTAGAACATAATTCTTAAGCATGCTATATTTAAGATAATTTGATCTAACGCAGTCTGACTTCAATGGGTATGATTGTAATAAACAGCTTTGTATATCCCTTAGTTTAAACTACCAGATACCCACTACCCTGACAGGTTGCTTTCCAGAAGATGAGATTTAAATGCCAGATGGGATAACTGGTCTGTTAATAGGCATAAAGATTTGAATTTAAGTCAACTGAAATAGTGAAATGAGATTTTTTGTGTAAGCTAGACTACTCTCAAATAGATTTTTTTGCATTGAGATCACATTGGAATCATATGCCACTTATCTTATCAATTACATTTCCTGATAAAGATACATTGTATAGAAGTGCTACATTGAAAGTATGTTTTAAGAGCTTGAATAGAATTTAAGAAGACTTAGAAAGGGTGTTTTTTCTTAAGTCCAGCATCATTGCTTGGTTCTTGGGTCACAGATGGGAGGAGTGCTCCCTAAACAAGTGCCACTCTATCAAGAGAACTAAGGACCATTTCTCTAAGGTTTACCACACGGTGCAATAATAATCAAATAACTAAGTTGAAAGTAACTAACAGTGCCTTGCAGTAGTAGCTGCCCAATAATGATTTGTGCATGAGTAGATATCTTAGATCTTCCACTTCCCCATATTATTGTTTAATAAATGTCATTGACATGTAAGGTACCTAAAGTGCACAAATCATAAGTACATAGCTTGAAGGAATCTCACAAAATTCATTCTTGAAACCGGTGCCAGTGCCTCACACCTGTAATCTTAGCTATTCAGGAGGCTAAGATTGCAGTTCAAAGCCAGCCTGGGCAGGAAAGTCCATGAAACTCTAATCTCCAATAAACCACTAGAAAACCAGAAGTGGTGCTGTGGCTCAAATGGAAGAGTGATAGCCTTTTGCTGAAGAGCTGAGAGACAGCTCCCAGGCTCAGAGTTCAAGCCCCATGACTGAAAAAAAAATTCACTCTTGAAATATCCATCCAGATCCAAATATAGAACATCGTTACCATCCTAGAACATTCCATTGTGTTTGCCAGCTTATTTATTTATTTATTTTTGAGATGCTGTCTCACTATGTTGCTAGGCTAGTCTCTTGAGCTCAATAGACTATAGGCATGAGTCACTGTACTTGGCTAGGTTTTCTCCTCCTTTCCTCTTCTCTCCTTCCCCTCCCCTCTCCTCTCCTCCCTTTTCCTCTCCTCTCCCCTCCTCTCTCTCCTCCTCTCCCTTCCCATCTCCCCTCCCCTCTCCTCTCTCCTCTTCCCTTCTCTCTTCCCTCCCCTCCTCTCTTCCCTCCCCTTCCCTCTCCCCTCCTCTGTCCTTCCCGCCCCTCTCCCCTTCTCCCTCCTCTCCTCTCTCCTCTCCCTTCCCCTCTTTCCTCTCCTCTTTTCTTCTCTCCCCTCTCATCTTTCCTCTCCCCTCCCCCTCATCTCTCCTCTACCTTCTCTCCTCTCCTCTCTTCTCCTCTCCCTTCTCCTCTGCTGTCTCCCCTCCCCTCCCCTCCCCCTTCCCCTCATCTTCTATTTTTTTCTTTAGTATTCTGAAGATCTAACTCATGGCCCTGTGCATGCTAGATAAGTATTCTACCACTGAGTCAGTTATTTCCTCCCCAAGGCAATGGACATTGGTTTCTAACAAGTTAGATTAATTTTGTCTGTTCTTTAACTTCATATAAATTGAATCATACTGTATTCTTTTGTGGCTACTTCTTTCCCTCATTTTAAAAATATTCTTCCATATAGTTGCAAGTTCTACCAATTTGTTCTCATTGCTGAATAGGTTTTAATATATGGATATCATATAACTTCTTTATTTCTTCTATTGTTTAACTTTTGTGTTGTAGCCAATTTGGAGCCATTTAGAATAATGCTGCTATAAATATTCTAGTATGTGTTTATTGGTGCAGGCATACAACATACATTTACTTTCCTAGAGTATTTTTTAAAAAATAATATTAGGTTTGGAATTACTAGATCATTCTAGAATTATTATGTATTTTTATTTATTTTACTTCCAGATAGGACTGTATAATCCTCCATAGGCACCTCATCTAACTTAGCATAAAACCTAATGGCCTGGGCTGGGAAGTTGGCTCAGTGGTAGAGCGCTTGCTTTGCATGCCTGAGGCCCTGGGTTCGATTCCTCAGCACCACATAAGCAAAAAGAAAAAAGCCGGAAGTAGTGCTGTGGCTCAAGTGGTAGAGCACTAGCCTTGAGCTGAAGAGCTGAGGGACAGTGCCCAGGCCCAGAGTTCAGGCCCCACGACTGGGACCCCCCCCCCAAAAAAAAAAACCTAATGGCCTATCATTGCGTATGAAGATTTAGTCTGGTCCTGATGCTACTCATTTTCTTGCTGCCTGCATTGAAGCTACAGTCCCCTTTATTGATGTTCCTAGAACACCATCAGGCTTGCGTCTGCCTTGAACCTTTGTCCTGTCTCTTCATTCTGCTGGTAGTTCCTTAAAATCCTATTTGTGAGGTTCCACTTTCACCTTCTTAACTCCACATCAGCTCTTACTAAGGCCTTTTGTGTAGTAAATTAAAGTTATAGCCCTTCTTTTTTATGATCTTCTTTGATACCTTCTTTGCTTTGAGTTTTTTTTCCCATGCCACTGATAGATATCTGCCATGCCTCTTCTCCTTTCTGTTCTAGGGCTTGAATTAATAGCTTCAAGTTCTTGCTTGATCTTTTTGCTCATAACAGGCACTCTAGTATTTGAACCACATCTTCACAACAACATTTTGCTGGTTAATTGTCCAATTAGAAAGAGATAAAGTCATGATGACTTTTCTGTCCAGGCTGTCCTTGAACTTTGATTCTCAGATCTTAACCTCTTAAATAGCTAGGATTATAAAAGTGAATTAGGATTACTGGCTCTTGGTAAAAAACCAGGATGGCTATACTTATTTTTATTTTTCATTCTTTTGGGCAGTACTGGGGTTTAACTATATTCTTTTATCTCTTAATCTGATCTCTTCCTAGGCTGTAAAGTCCACAAATGTGAGCATTTTTGTCTGTGTGAATTTTTTTTCCTCACTACAGAGTCATCTGTCATTACCAACAACTGGTTACTTGTAGAACAGGGCCTGATAGTTGTGTGTGTGTGTCTGTGTGTGTGTGTGTCTGTGTGTGTGTGTCTGTCTGTGTGCCAGTACTGACTTGAACTGAAGGCTTGGCCCTTGTTCCTTATTTGAACTCAGGACCTGGGTGCTGTCCTTGAGATTAATGTCTCAAGATTAATGTCTACCACTTGAGCCACAGCTCCAGTTCCAGCGTTTTTGGTGGTTAATTGGAGAGAAGAGTCTCATGGGTTTTCCTGTGCTGGCTGGCTTTGAATCACAATCCTCATATCTCAGCCTCCTGAGTAGTTAGGACTGGAAGCATGAACCATCATGAATAACTTTATGAGAAAAGGATACCATAATTATGAAAACAGAAAGTTGCACTGAAATCAGGAGACCAGGGTATTGGTCTCTTTTGTGTGTCATTAATTGTCTCTGACATTGGGCAAGTCACCATGGTTCCTTATCCCTTGTTTAATGGGGATAATAGAACTACTCTCACCCAGGACCAAGTGAGGTAACATGGTAACGATGATCTTTACAGTTAGTCTTTTCCAAAGTTGATATATCCTATTTGGCTCTGTAAAGGTCCTCAGGAAAATGAGATACAAATGATAAAATTAAAAAGAAGTAAACAGCTAGGCCCACAACCTTTTCCTCCTCTTGCTATACATGTTAGTTCATGCCATGGTTCAATAGTCTTTTACTCATGCACCTAATGAATGTGCTTTTCTTAGCAGAGACTGGAGGCTGAGGCCTCCTGCATTCATCTGAGGTCTCATACCTCCATTTATAGGTAGGGTTGGGAGTCATAAAGGAAATCTAGGATCAGCTTGAATGATGAGAGTAGTAATAACTGCTTCCATTTATTGAGTGCTCACCATATGCCAGGCAAATGGTGCTTTGCATACAGTAGCTCATTTATCATCATAACATCCTTTGGAGGTACCATTATTAGTCTCTGTTTAACAGGTAGGGAAAATGAGGCAGAAAGAGGTAAGTACTTTCACCAAATTTGACTTGTAGGGTCAATATTTGTACCTAAGCAATCATGTTCAAAACTCTGATAAAATCACCACTCTATTATGTTTCCCAAGTTCTAACAGCCTGGTATGTGGCCCTGTTGTACTATGGAACAGCATGAGCCAAATCCATGGCCACCAGAGCTGTCCTTCTTATGTAGGTTCTCTTTAATGCTACTGGATGGAGATAGTGCTACTCTTCTAAAGGTCCTTTCTCTACCTATCACTGCCCCTCACCATGGGATTGCTTGAATTAGAAAGGTAGCTACATACAATATTGCAAATAAAAAACATTTAAAGAATAGTAATGATTTGTAAACCCATTTGTCTTTTTGATAGAAAAATTTATAATTAAAATTATAATAACTTCAAGGGATTGAAACACACCTAATTTTAGTTATATGAATTTATTCTAACAATACCAAAAGAGTTCCAAACTAATTGGTCACCACTGGTGAATGTTAGAGAACTCATTATTTTACAATTTGGCAAAGAATTAAGAATTGGTCTTGGCCTTTAAAAGCAGCCTAATTGTGGTATGATTGATAAACCAAGAATTGCATATGTTCAATGTGCATAATTTGATGAGTTTGGACATATATAAATATTGTGAGTACAACCAAAGTAATAAATATATTGAATATCTGGCATTTTCTTGTATTCATTTCTTTGTGATAAGAACTTAGCATGAGATTGACACTCTAAAACCTATTTGGGTGATACTGGGATTGAACTGGGGCTTCATACATGCTAGATAATCATTCTGCCACTGAGATATGTTACCCAAGCTCCTCATTACGCAAATGTTGAAGTAGAGATACAATATGATAGAGACTATATTTTTCAGCAGATCTCTAGAACCTACTTAGAACTGAAATCTTATGACCATGAACAACTATTTCCTCCACCTTTGAGTCCATGACAACTGCTATTTGTGTTCTATGCTTCTATGGGTTTATTATAGATCCCTCATGTAAGCAGACTCATGCAATATTTGTCCTCCTGTGATAGTTTATTTCACTTAGTATAATGTGCTCCAGATTAATCCATATTGTTGTAAGTAGCAAAACTTCTTTTTTTTTCTTAAGGTTGAGAAATAGTTCATTGTGTATACCCAGATTTTGTTTATCTATCCATTAGTGGATGATGGAGTTGCATTGGTTATCATGAATAATGCTGCAGTGAACATGAATGTTCAGACATCTCTTCAAGATCCCAAGAAATGGGACTGCTAGATCATATGGTAATCATATGATATGGTAATCCTATCATATGGTAATCCTATTCTTAATTTTTTGATTTTTAATTTTTTGATTCTGTTATCCAAAATTGCTAAGACATTTTTTCATTTCTATAAACCATTTTTACAAGAGTTCCAATTCCTGCATTCCATGACTTCACTAGCACTTATTTTAAATGTTCTCTATCAAATAGATATAAGAAGATACCTCATTGATTTTGATTTGTACTTTCCTGATAATCATATTGAGCTTGAAAAATATGTATCTTTTAGAAATGGAGGTGTGGCTCAAGTGGTAGAGTGTCAGCCTTGAGCAAAAAAGTGAGAGCTCCAGGTCCTAAGTCCCAGAATTGGTACAAAAATAAAAAATAAAATTTATCTTTTGATCAAGCATGTATCTTCTTTAGACAATGTGTGTTCAAATTCTTTGCCCATTTTAAAAATGAGTTATTATTAGTTTTGCTATTGATTTTCAGGTATTTCCTTCATTTTTTGGAAATCAACCCCTTATCAGATATGTGGTTTAATCCCACTCTATAGATTGTTTTTATGTCTTTCTCAATCTTGTCATTTGTTATATGAATGGGGGTAATCACTAGATATTTTCCCCTGATGTAAGTATCCTAACAATATACACGAATATAGAATATATCTGGACTATCATTATTTTCATGCCCAAAGTGAACTGATAATTTAGACATTGAACATCAATAGTGCTTCATTAAAAAGAGAGACAGCAATCTGTATGCTTCCTGATGGAAGAGCATAGTACTTAGTATCACTTTTGCCACAAAATTTGAACTTGAGCATGGTTAAAGTTATAGATCTATGTAACAATTACAGAAAACACAATACCATAGTTAAATTATCATAAAAATGTTAACAGATGTTTAAAAATGTCCTGTAATTGTTTGACTTCTCATGAAAAGGACTGATAGCTCTTATATTGGTGAGGATATGAAGCTATTGTCAATCTTATACATTGCTGATGGACATACACAATCACACTTTGGAAAATCTATAGCATTTTCTTAAAATGTTGGACATGTATCAGTTCTATTAACCAGACATTAAAAGGATATTTTTTGTGGTGCTGAGAATTGAGTTGAGGGCATGTGCTCTGCCGTTGACTAACATCTTCACTCCTAGAAGAATGTTATATCCATGATGACTTTATCTCTGTCTGTCCCATAGACATAACACTATTCAGAATGCTCTTGTCTTCCTGACCATGTCAGCCTAAGTCTTATTTTAAGAACCATCTTAGAAATCATTCTTCTGGATACTGTTCAAATCCTGCATTCTACACCAGATAGACTGAATGTCCCTCTTCTGAGGTTACCATCTTGTTTGTCACAGAGTTCTAGAATGAACCAGAATTCTTCTATGATTTCACAATGAGTGAGTACAGGATCAAGTCTCATTCTTTTTTGTATCTTGACTGCAAAAAGCAAACAGGCAATGATACAGCATGAGGGAGAGTAATGGACAGGATGAGTCTGATCAAGGCACATTTTGTGCATTTATAGACATGTCAAAAAGAAATCCCCAGCTGAGTGGCTGTGGTTCATGCCTATAATTCTAGATACTCAGGAGGCTTGGCTCTGTGGATCAGTTTGAGACCAGCCTAGGCAAGAAAGCCTGAGACTCTATCTTCAACTAACTACCAAGCTGGAAGTGGAACTGTGGCTCAAGTGATAGAGGTCTAGACTTGAGTAATTAAGCTCAGGGACAGCATCTAGGCCCTGAGTTCAAGCCCCAGGATAGGCACCCCTTCCCCCCCACAAAAAGTAAAGAAATCCCCTTCCTCTTGTACAAATAATTTTACAACTAATAAAAATGTAAGAAAAATAGTCAGTGCTTTTGTTTATGTTCTAGTCTATTTTCTTCCCTCACTGATCTCAGAGGGCCAATCAGCATGATTTATAACTTATGCCTGAAGACAAATATGGGAAATTTAAAGGCTGATTTCCAGTTAAGTTAATCATCATAGTTATAGATTTTTTTCTCCTTTTTGGTGCTAGTCCTGGGGCTTGAACTCAGGGCCTGTGTGCTGTCCCTGAGTAAAATGCTAACACTCTTGTTATCTGAGCCACACTTACAGCGTTTTGGCGATTACTTGGAGATAAGAGTCTCACGAATTTTCCTGCCTGGATTGGTTTCAAACCATGATCCTCAGATCTCAGCCTCCTCATTAGCTAAGATTACAGGCATGAACCATTGGCACTCGGCCTACAGATTCTTGAACTTGGGAAAAAATTACAGGTGATCTACTTTGACTCCCCATCTGATGCTTGGAGGCTCTTCAACATTCTTTAAGTTGGGATGTTCTAGAATCTTTCAAGTGTGCTGTAGAGGTAATAGAAGTGAAAGATTCTTCAATAATATGGAAGCTTTGCCTTTTCTATTCTCCTCTGATTCAGAATGTTGTGTGTGAAAATATTGAAACTGGAAGTTATTTGAATTTGAGCACAAGTGTTTATATACAGGTGTACATACAAACACACCGTAAGTTTAAATCTGTAAGGTGTTCAAGATGTGTTCAGCAGGCTATTACCTAAAATGTTAAGTATGAACTAGGGACGAAGATAGTACCCAGAGAGACAATTATTTGTAATTTGAAATTTAAACCATCTGTCAAAGCAGGGGCCTCAGACAGAAATGCACATGGATTGGTAGACTCCATGAATAGATGACAGAGGACAAGAAGCTGCCCTCTCCAGGCAAGGGACTGCTAGCTACATTGGCAGTCTGGGCACCATCTCTATGACTGGAAGGAGGGACTACAAACCTCTGGGCAGCCATACCCCACTGGAGCAGATTCAAACACAACATTAACGCCAAGAGTTTTATGAGGTTCTGGTGATGACTCTATTAGGAAGTGAAGTGTTGAAATGTTATAAAAGGGAAATTTTACTTTGTTTAGAGACAATTTAATACATTATTGGTTGCTTTTCTGAGTTGAGTCGAAGTCTACCTTTCCATGGTTCATTAATCCCCAGTTCTAACCCTAGGTCACATAGAACAAATTCAAATTATCTGCTATATAATGTCCCTTGAATAGTCCAAGGCAACTTGGACTATGTAATCAGAAGCTCCTGAGCAAGCTGAATGTAGTGGCTCATTTCTATAATCCCAGCTATTTGGAAGACATAGGTATGAGGATTGTGGTCTGATGTTGGCCTAGGAAAAATTGTGAGATCCTATATGAAAAATTACTAAAGTAAGAAGAGCTAGAGGCATGGCTCAAGCATCTGAGCACTTGCCTAGCAAGCACAGGACACTGACTTCAAATTCTAGTATTGTCAACAAAGAAAAGAATTAGAACCCTATAGAGTCTATAATTACTTGAAGTTAGTTAATATTGTACCTTTGGTTAGAAATATACATGACAGCCAGGTGCTGGTGGCTCATGTCTGTAATCCTAATTACTCAAGAGGCTGAGATCTAAAGATAGTGGTGTGAAGCCAACCTGGGCAAAAAAATCCCCATGAACTCTTATCTCCAATTAACTACTCAAAAACTGGAAGTGGAGTGGTGGCTTAAAGTGGTAGAGGGCTAGCCTTGAGCAAAAGAACTTAGGGATAGCATGCAGGTCCTGAGTTCAAGCCCCACAATTGCAGGAACCTTCTGGATTTCTGAAATCCTTTAAGCTCTGGGTTGACTGTGGTTTACAATATATGTCTGTGCTGAGTTATATTTCATATAGAGCAGTCACCTCCATAGATTCCTTTACCTGAGATAGGAATCCTTCAAATCATGGATTCTTGGGACTTTAGAGTCCAATTTTTCAAATCTGGCCATTCCACATCAGTGGCATTAGATACACTTGGCCTATAGTCTATCATGGATGGCACTAAGTTCAGTTTGCTTCTTTTAAAAAAAAATTTATTGTAAAGAGGATGTACAGAGGGTTACAGTTATATACATAAGGAAATGAGTACATTTCTTTTTGAACAGTGTTACCCCCAGTTTACTTTTAATGGAAAAGTTGTGAAGCTGAAGTCAATGAGGCCTAGCTATATCTTATATTAGAAGAACAAGCAGGAAGGATGTTGGGAATTTCTCTTCCATTTTTTTTCTCTCTTGAGAGTTTAATCATTCATTTTCTTTAAATCTCTGATCTCTAAGAATCTCTAATAGACTAAGTTTCTTCTTCATGGTTGCAAACTTCCTTTCTATTGCTTTCCATGCTCCTACATGGATAGTAGTCTTGGGAAAGTTTTCTTCTCCTTTTCTCTTTTTTTTTCTTCCCTCCTCCACCACCACCTTCTCCTCCTTCTCTTCTTCCTCCTCTTCCTTTTTCTTCTTTTATAACATAGGACACTGTTCATATGATTCAAACTCTATCATGCAGCTACTCTTTTAACGCTGACAGCTGGGAATTTTAAAAATCTGACACCTGTGTCTTATCTACAAAGATGCTAGCATAATTTTTCTGGAATGTAGACTGGGAGACAAAATTCTAAATATCCTGTGGGCTGCTGAATCTAGTATGCAGCCAAAGTAGAGAAATTGCTTTCCACCTTTCCTGTGAAGAAGGTGAGTTCCTGAGAGCTCAGGTGCCCTGCCCCCATGCATGGGGGTGAAAATGAATAATCATCTTTGGTTTCCTGCCACCTGTCCTAAATGGTAGTATTATTTGTCTTTGCTTCAAAGGGACACCTTTCTCCCCTAGGTTACTAGGGAGTTGTCCCCCATTCACAAAATCCCTGAAGCCTCCTCACTTCCCAGTTTTAGGTAAAAATGCTAAAAGAAAGCAATCATAATTTTGTATGAAAAAATCACCAAATGGTTTTTGTATGTGTATGTGCAAAAATAATCACGTATTCCTGTTTATCATTTGAATTAATGGAATAATTTTTCTTTTCATGTTATTTCATTTCTCATCTGGACTTGTTAAAATGATTTTATTTTGTGGGAAAACAAAATACCTTCTGTAAACATTCTGATTTAAGGTTGAATTGGCCCTGGTATGTCAAGTGGGATACTACGATGAAAGCAGTTTCTTGTTGCTTCTGCCTAGATGAGGTAGACCAGTATTGTATGCTATCCAAACACTTCTTGAAACCTCCAAAAGTGTGTCCAGGTTATCCCAACCCACGCCACTCTTTCACATATTGAGGAATCACTGGGCCAATTTATAGAGAATAGAAGGAACAAATTTGGGTCATGTCTAGGTATATGACAAGAGTATTCCAAACCTAACAGTTCAAAACATTAAGTATTTTATGATTTTGAGAGACAAACAGGTCTTGCATAGGCCAGCCCAGGCAAAGTATAAAAAGGAGGATTACAGTCCTGGTCAACCTAGAGAGAAAGTCAAGACATTTCAAACATAACCAGAGACAGGGTGGCTCATACCTCTAATCTTAGCTACTCAGGAGGCTGAGATCAAAAGATCATGGTTTAATGTTAGCGTGGGCAAAAAAGTCCATGAGACTCTAACCTCCAATTAACAACCAAAAAAGCAAGAAATGGTAGAGCACTTAAAAAAAGCATAAATAAACATACACATATTTGTGATGGGAGGTGAAAATAAGGTGAAGAGATATCTTAACAGCCATTGAAGTAGAAGGACAAAGCATGAGAAATAGCTCTCAGATTACACAGAAACAATGATAACCAAGGTGGATTTCTGGCTAGATCTGATCCTTACTGTTATATAGCAACAGAATCTCAAATAGTGGCCCAAGATATACAGCAAAGTGTATACCAGTGGGTGCAGTGGTGGTGTGAGGAGAGATCTGTAGCATTTTCATTACATGGTTTTTATAGTCTAGACATACAACCATTATTTCACTTACTGAGCTCACTTGATTCTCACAGGTAACCACAGCCTGGGGTTAATTTCCTTCTTCTTTGCATTTTACAGACGGGAAGGCTGATGTTCAATGTTCTGCTCAGAGTCTCATAGCTAAAAACTTAGGGATACCAAAGCTCATGCTTTTCCTCTAAGCTGCCTTCATAAGTTGAGAAG
Source organism: Dipodomys spectabilis (assembly GCF_019054845.1). NCBI lineage: Eukaryota > Metazoa > Chordata > Mammalia > Rodentia > Heteromyidae > Dipodomys > Dipodomys spectabilis. Next base: position 1,010,540 of record NW_024870851.1, read on the forward strand.
CCACATTTACAAGCAAAAGGATCCTTTTTAAACATATTAGTCCTTTCAACTCTGGACACAATCGGTTTTTCAGGTCCTTTTTGAAAATGAAGGGAAGATACCCTCTCAAGTTTCACATTCAGAGTTGCTCAATAGTTGTTTTCAACTACTCCCCAAATTCCAAAACATAGAGAAAAATATTTGTGTAATTTAAGTATTAGTTATTTAAAAAGCATACAGGTCGTCAGCATCTAGCTGGCAGTGCAACTACATCATTAAGAGGATGTTTATGATCAAGTTCAAATATGAGGCTACCAGAAACAAAATTTTAAAAAAAAGTAGAAGTAGAATACATAGTTGTTTTTTTTTGGGGGGGGGGGAGAGTTGGGCTTTTGAACTCAGGACCTTATCCTTACTAGGACTCTATCACTTCAGCCATACTTCTCTAGTCCTTTTTGCTTTAGTTTCTCTCTCTCTCTCTTTCTCTCTCTCTCTCCCCCACAATAAGACCTTGAGATTTTCTCCATTGGCCTCAGACTGAGAGATCCTCTTACTACCTCCCACATAGGCACATGCCTAGCTATATTTGCATATGTTGATGATATAATATATTTCAAATCCTGATAGAGACAAAATAATTATGATGTTCAGAATTCCTTTGATGTCCTAAAGATGTTCAAGCAACTGGTGCTGATGAGTCATTAAAGAAGGTGTAGAAATTCCTTGGTAAGGCCAGAATCAGGATTCAGTGTTTCTTGGACTGTTTTTGTTTTTCAGTGCTGGGGATAGAGCCCAGGGCTTCATACATGCTAGGTAACACCCCAACCTTGCATTTTTCTTTGTGTTCTAGTGTATTCTTTTGAATGGGTTTCTAGACATGGTTTAATGGATCAAAAGTTACACATAGTTTACATTTTGATTATGTTAATTTGTCCTTCAAAAAGTTTGTATCAGTTATATTCCATTCAACATTGTATAAGTCACATAATAAATCTTAGCCTGCAGGGTGCTAGTGTTTCATGCCTGTAATCCTAGCTACTTAGAAGGCCGAGATCTGAGGACCATTGTTCAAAGCCAGCCTTGGCAGGAAAGTGTGTGAGACTCTTAGCTCCAATAAACTACTTAGAAAAAGCTGGAAGTGGCACTGTCATTCAAACGGTAGAGAACTGGCCTTGAGCAAAAGCAGCTCAGGGACAGTGCCCAGGCTCAGAGTTCAAGCCCCATGATCAGAAAAAAAAAAATCTTAGTCTTGAGGGTCCTTCCAAATGAAAGGGAGATTGACTCTGACCTCTTCGGAGGTAAGGAAGGAACACAGAATTAACTATTACTGCTGTCTTGTTTGGATATTTAAATATAATATTTTCAAAGAGAACTGGCCATTGGATGTTTCACAATCAGGTTACATCTCACAACTGTAGACAGAAGCTGAAAATAGTATCCTAATTAATATTTAAGGCGTGTACGCATGGACATCAAACTGAAAACTTTTATTTCATTTTGAAAACAGCCTGTGCCACATAGTGACCTGGCTATGTGGAACTCCAGATGAGATTCTATCTTCTGCCTTATGGCTTAGAAACAGCTCCTATATTTTTGAGACTTACTGAAATCTGATTTATAGAGTGAACACATTCTAGGGCATAAACTCACTATTCTATAAAGTGAAAGTTAAGTGAAAGTGACTCCAGCTACATTGTGACTAGGAAAGGTATCTTTTGTGTCTCAAAATTGGTGCCACAACTACCTATGAGACAGACCATTAGGGAACATTTGACACAAGTAAACAAATTCATAGCTTCACTGAGCTAGTTTTAATTAAAACATTCAAGTTTTTTTTGGTTATTAATCTAAAGTCTCACTAGGTAAACCTCAAATTCTGGATCATCCTGCTTTAGCCCCCTTAGTATGGGTCACATGCACGTACCTCCAAGCCCGGATTTCATTAGTGTGTGTATGTGCATGCGTGCATGTGTGTGTGTGTGTGTGTGTGTGTGTGTGTGTGTGTGTGTGCTGATCTTGGGGCTTGAACTCAGGGATTGGGTGCTGTCCTTGAGCTTTTCTTGCTCAAGGCTAGCGAGTTTTCTACTACTTGAGCCACAGCTCCCCTTCAGGCCTTTTGAGTGGTTAATTGAAGATAAGAGTCTCATGGACTTAGACTTTCCTGCCCAGGCTGGCTTTGAATCAAGATCCTCAGACCTCAAGCTCTTGATTAACTAGGATTATAGGTGTGAGCTATGGATGCCCAGCTTCTGATTTAGCAGATAAGCTATCTCAGTGAAGAAGGGATTGCCACAGAGTGGAGACTACAAAGAAAATGGAAGAAATGTGATTTCAGTGTTTTCTTACCACAAATCACCTGTCTAAAAGTGTAATGCTCTGTAAGCATTTAAAAGACTTATAAAGCCACAGAAGACATTTAAAATTCCTTCTCCCCACTGCTCTTGAAAAAAAATCCTGTATTAAGACTGTGATTCAAGCCAGTAGGCAGCAAAATACGGTGTTAATTTTGGAAGCCTACCATATGTTATCTTAACACAACAGCCGTTTTAATGGCTCTCTTAACACATCTTGTGGTTCCTGAGCATTGGCTGACAGTACCTTTCTGGTTTAATGGTGTCTTCTTTGCTTCCTTTGGTTTCTAGAAATAGTTTAGTGCTGATACATACAGATTAAGAAACCCTACTAGTTAATGATAGAACAATTCAATATGTTTTAAATATTTACATATTTATTTATTCTCGCAGTGCTGGGGATCATACAAAAGCCTTTTACATGCAAGGCAAGTAAGTGCTTTACCATATAGCTCAAGCCTTGAAATATTTTTTCAAACTCTAAGCCAAGCACACATAGATGTTTAGAACTGTTGAGTAGGAACATCTACATAACAGTTTCTTTTCTTTTCTTTTTCCTTTCTTTCTTTCTTTTTTTTGTCAGTCCTGAGGCCTGAACTCAGGGCCTGGGCACTATCACTGAGCTTCTTCTGCTCAAGGCTAGCACTCTACCACTTGAGCCACAGCACCACTTACAGCTTTTTCTGTTTATGTGGTACTGAGGAATCAAACTCAGGGCTTCATGCATGCTAGGCAAGCACTCTACTACTGAGCTGCATTCCGAGCCCCGACATAGCAGTTCTATGAAATAATTTTCTTTTAAACTAGAAGCAGAGACAGAGGTTTTAAGTGCTATTCAGGCTATGGGAGTATGTATCATTTATCAAAATAGATGTAAATAATGGGAAAAAACTAGGCCTGAAGAAATTAAAAATATTATGTCAAAATAAAGAGTATTCAATTGTTAATTCATAAGGCTGACTTAAGCATACAATGTATATTTATGATGGCTCAGCAAAACTACTGGTATTCACTAAACAGTATTTCTTCCTTGTACAATAACACTTATACTTATTTCAAATCATTATATCTATTGAAAGTACCATGTCCACAGAATAAAAATCTATTAAGAAAATGTTTGATATTAGGTGATATTTTTGAAATAAGGAAAACTGAAATGATGATAAAATAGCTTGTACTTTAAGCCAATATAAATTCTAATATGCTCAAGAAAAAGAATAAACAGATTTGTTTCTTATAAACCCAGACAACCCAGACAAGACCTGTAATTTTTCATCACAGATCCTCTTATTTCTATTTTAAGCTTAGGGGAAATTTTTGGAAGAATTTAAGGGCAATGAAGTATTATGATTGATTTCACATTCTGAGTAACTAAGAAAATGACACATATATGAACTTTTCAGTTTTGGAACATGCACTCAGGAAATATAATATGACTATTACGACAAACTTGACTTCCTGCTCTGGTTCAGAAGCACTTTTATCACTCGATATCCTAGGACCCTCCACAGGAACATGTGGTCATTGCCCATGACCACCAGGAATTCCAGTTATTTGGGTCCCATTAGATAGAAACTTCTGGTTTTTACTTTTGGCTTCATATATATCTAATACCTTCAGCAAAATGGTTCAGAACTCTTATCATTTTATCAAATAGTACATTCCTCATTCTACATATTGTCTTAAAAAGTGAAAATCACAAGCTAAAAACTGTAGGAATTTATTATCTACTTCCGATTTAGTACACTTATTATATAATACTAGAATTTTAAATATAATATGCAAAAGTACTACAGATATTAAAGCAGAAGTAAAATATCTGTCCCCTTTTATAAGGTTTGATGTCAATGTAAACCAATGAGAAATTACACTTATAATGTGTATGACTGAATAGTACTTTCACAGTTAAGAATCAAGTTTAATTGGAAGATAAGTGAAGGAGGAATGTCCTTTGGACTTTCTTTATCTTTGAAAATATGTTCATATATAACTGCTTCAAAAAGTGACAGCAAACTTAATTAGAATTTTACTAGGCTCAAAAAAAGGCAATAGAGCCCGTCACCGGTAGCTCACGCCTGTAATCCTAGCTACTCAGGAGGTGGAGATCTGAGGATCGCAGTTCAAAGTCCTTGAGACTCTTTCTCCAATTAACCACTAGAAAAATGGAAGTGGCACTGTGGCTTAAGTGGTAGAATGCTTGCTTTGAGCTGAAGAGTTGAGGAGAAGCACCCAGGCCCAGAGTTCAAACCCATGACCACCACCACCACCACCACCAACAACAACAAAAGAGGCAATGCATTCTATTTGTTTTAACTATAGGTAAGACGGTTCATTTTTTTATTTTTATTTTTATTTATTTATTATTTTTTTTTGGTCCTGCCGTGGGGCCTGAACTCTGGGACTGGGCGCTGTCCCTCAGCTCTTCAGCTCAAGGCTAGCGCTCTACCACTTGAGCCACAGCACCACTTCTGGCTTTTTTCTTTTTGCTTATGTGGTGCTGAGGAATCGAACCCAGGGCCTCAGGCATGCAAGGCAAGCGCTCTACCACTGAGCCACCTTCCCAGCCCATGGTTCATTTTTTTAAAGTGTCCTGAAGAATGAGAATTATAATTATACTCAATTTTCTCTCACTGTTTTTATTTTTCTGGCAATATTATTTGCCTTTCAACTACTACAAGTTGACTATGCCTAAAAAGAGATTAAAGTAATAAAAATCATCTCACAGGAACATTACGACTAATATTGGAGAATTCTGAAAGAGTCCCTTATCTTTTTGGAAAAGCACATAGCAGATAAGAAAGCAACAGTATGCTTAAAAGAAACATTATGTTTAGGAAAATGTACTTTGAGTTCAATTTCACAATGGTCCTTTTAAAAGGAATCCATATTTTCCTTACTAATGTATGGAGAAAACAGGTGTGTGGCTGCAGGGGAGTTTATTTTCCCAGTTGACCTAATAAAACTACAAGTAGTGGTTTAAATTTTATTCTTAGAAACACATAGGACATGTATACTATTGTTGATTTTAACTCAGAATAGTTTAAGACATAAGGTAGAACCAATAGTCTGGTATTTCAGTGGACTTACGAAGGCAAAATTATTTTAAATACTTAGATTTGTGTGCCACAAGTTGAGATTTGGAAACTAGTAGCATCTCATTTGTTATTTTGAATCTCTGGCTAGACAGTATAAATTAAATGTCAAGTCCCATAATTCTATGTAGTTATGTTCCTAAATGTATTAGTGACTTACAGTAAAAACAATACATTGACTTCTCTAAAATGTGAGTTTATAAGATGACTTTCTTATCTTCTTACCAAATGCTTATTTGAGTATATGTCATCTCATTTTTAAGTTCATTTTAAGTACTGTGTACAAAATATTTTACATAAATTCTCTCACTCAATCCACAGGAAAGCTTTACCATCTAAGTATTATTAGTGTTTTGTACTTTACCAATAAGGAAGCAGACTCAGAGTGAAAAAAAAAAAAAAAACTTGCCCAAGGATCTTTTTGGATCTCTTCATAAAAGTCACAATGTGATTAAGACAAGTCTGCTCAACTTTAAAACCAGAGCTCTTTCTACTATGCCACTGTCTAGACAGTAAATTCACAACCGATTAGTCAGCCAATATTTTGGTAACACACACAATATTATTAAAGATTCAACGTCCTAAGTTCTCTGACATATTGTCCTTAATTCACTGTGCTAACTAGGCCACATGTTTCTTTTGAGGATTGGTTTTTATTTTTTTCTGACCATTATTGTTTATATTTTATAGATTTGTATTCTAATCTTCACAGTGATGCTCTAGGTGTGTGTGTGTGTATGTGTGTGTGTGTGTGTGTGTGTGTGTGTGTATGTATGTGCTGGTCTTGGACTTGAATTCAGGGCCTGGGCACTGTCCCTGAGCTTTTGTACTCAAGGCTAGTGCCATCTATTTCTGACTCTTTAGGTGTTTAATTGGAGATAATTGGACTTTTCTGCCAGGGCTGACTTGGAACCACAGTCCTCAGATCTCAGCCTACTAAGTAGCTAGGATTACAGGCGTGAGTCACCAGTGTCCAGCAGTGCTCCGGATTTCAAAAAAATGACTGACCAGGGTAGTTGCTTGCTGATTTTTTGTGGGTTCTATTGTTCTTTCCTCATCATGTAGAGTGTGGAATCATTCATTTGCCTATCTGAAAGTCCACTTAATACTTTGAGACACCATTCATATAAAAAGAGTTTAAATCTGCATTTGTTTTCACAACAAAGCCACTAGCAACATGGAGAAGCAGTTTCTAATGAAAGACATAAATGAAGAAAATAAAGCAATAGCTAAGGTTTATGAACATCATGATTTACCCTGTTGTTCAGGCCATAGATGCAGTTTCTGTTCGATTCTTTTCTGATTCATGTTCTGTTTTTCACCATTCCACAATTTCATAGTTTATTTTTATTTTTTGTAATGACAACTATTTTAATTCAATTGGATTAGGACTGTATCATTGAGTTTTGTGTGTGTGTGTGTGTGTGTGTGTGTGTGTGTGTGTGTGTGTGTGTGTGTAAATGTGATCCTGAAGATCTCAGTAAAACAAGCAAGTCAGTACTCCTGAATGTGATCTGAAAAGATATTTCAATAATCTTTCCTGTATGAAAAGAAGAATTAACCCGATGAAGAAGATATCATGATTATTTACTTTTGAATCCAAGTAAAGTGAAATTTAACATATATACAAAGATATATATTATGATGAAATCATGATATATTTAAAGATGTGTACTTCCTCAAGAGCAAAAACAAAAGGATTAGGCTATCCACAAACTTAGTTTTTCATGGAAAAAATTGCAAGAAAAAATGTTTTTAAATTTTTATGTTAATAGTGGGTGATCTGGTATGCTGCAGTAGGTTGTTATAGAAAATAATAATGAGTTATATATTTCAAAATTCTAGATGTTTGAATATTTTTACCATGAAGAAATGACAAATGGTTGAGAAGGTAGATATGTTTACTCTGATTTATATGTTATACAACTGTGCTACATAAATATTTACAATGTTTTGATTTTAAGTATCAGTTTAAAAATAAATTTAGATAAAATAAATATGAATCTTCAAGCTATGGGGCAGTAGGCATTTCATGGACCTTGGATGGAGTCTTAGAAGAGGAAATAGAAAGAACACAGAACATTATTGTCTTGTCTTGTGATCATGAGCAGCACACTGGTTGCCTGCAAAGTTATTAGAGTGTTGCTTTGTGGGCATATTTCTCAGGCTATTATTCTTTCATTAGCAACCCAGGAACAACGGTATGTAGTTTGTCTTTATATATGAGATTTATATGTGATTATTTGCAAATTATTTTAGACTCATATTGTTTAAATCTAGAAAATCTGTACTTAATCTTTTGTTACAAGGGAAAAAAACAAGGTATAGAAACAATGAATGACTTTCTGATCTATAGAATTGGGAGTAGAATTATTACCAGGTTCAAATTTATACCTCTTTTACTTTTTATATCACTTATATGCATTATGCTTTAAAGCAGCTATGCAAAAAACTGGAAGCTGTTTCTAGTGATACTAATTTAGGTTGGCAGAACTATCTAAGAAGTAGTTTAGTGGTAGCCTGATATGTGGATAGAATTTCTATATTGATAGAATAAAAATATTAGCAATGGATGAAATAGTTTTAAACAACTTGTAACTATTCCTCAACATTTCAACAAACACAGGGATATCCTACTCTGATTTTAACAGTGTTACTTATAAGGGAAACTAATTATTAGGGTTTTTTTTAAAAAAGATAAAAAAGTAGAATCTTTTCTTCTCACTGAAAAAAGATACCAAAGTGACCTGGTTGTTGGAATTTCATTTGCTCACTGAAACTATAGACATAATTTTGACAGTGAGAACATCAGATGCCTTGGTCAATTTTTCCCTAGAAGAAAAAGTGATTTTTTTTTTTCTTTTCAAGTTCTCTGGACCTTCCAGTAGCTGGCTTTCTCTGTTTAAATTTGATCTTTTCCTTCAAGATAAAATTCAGGTACAGTTAACAACAAAACATGACTCTTAAGACCATAGACAAGATGCATATGAGTGTGTGTGTGATTTATAATTGGGCTATCATTCCTGTTTTGGACACTGATGGAAATAAGGTCTTCTGAAATTTCCCAAGGCATTCGTAACTCTTTGGAGGATCGCCTACCCCATACCTTAACACAATACTTGCTGGATTTCTTAAAGCTGGGACAGCAATTAGGCCCACAAAAAGGAAGTTCATTAATGAAAACTAATTGAAAATTAATTCACCATGACTCTAGGGAAGAGCTTGCATTTAAAATGTTGTGTTGTTAGTGAGCGAGTTGCTAATCAACAGAGCATGGCCAAATACTTCAGAATGACACATAGGTTAATGAGGTGATGAAGCATCAAAAAAAAAAACACAAAGTCTTGTAATATTAAAATAGTCACCATGCTTAAAATGCTGCCCTGCTCCTCCCTTCTGTTTCCCTTTCTGCCTCACTCTACTTTCTTATTTCATTATCACTAGATAGACCAGATGCCATAGTTTCCCTCAGTAATCTTTTCTAGAGATGAAATTCTGCAATAACTCTCCAAGTTTTGACTACCAAATGCAAACTGTGCAAACTTTATCTGGACTCCAGACTTTATGAAAATCTGTCTCATTTCTTTTGACACTGATCTTAGTGAAAGGCTGAGAAGCCATCATTTATTTTTGAATATTTTCATAGTACTGTAATTGAACCCAGGGCTTTCCACATGCTAGGCAAGGGCTCTATTACCCCCCACCCTGCCCCGCCCTGTCTTGTGGAATAATTAAAGTATATATAGAAGAGAGAATTGCATCCTTTCTCTAGTTATTTTTCAAGAAGGTATTTTAAACCATATTTTGCATGATGATTCACTCTATTTTCTTCTTTTTTCCTCACTCACCTGAAATTATTTATTGGGCTGGGGTTGTAGTGCAGTTGACAGAGTACTTGCCTAGTATGTCTGAAGCCTTGGATTTGATCCTCAACACTGTGAAAAGAAAAATTAAAAGTCTTAAAGTTATATAAGTTGGAATGTAAGAGCAATGAGACATTTACTCTTTTAAAAGCTCACCTATGTCTTCTGAAAGCTCATCTAGGGCCCATTAAAAGCCCCTTTACATCTACATATATGGATTTAAAATTTTTTGTCATTAAGGTTTCACTGTTTTGGTCATTTGGAATATGATTTTTTTCATGTAGACATGGAAACATCCATTTTAAAATTTTGTTCAACACAATTTATGAAAAATGATCATATGCTCATATATAAAAGAATTTGATGAGTTATCCTTGTTCCTCTGTATCATATTATTTTTACTGCTAAGAATGAGAAATTAAGAAAGAATTTTGAAGACAAATCTTTCTCCATTTGGTTGCTACCATTCAAACTGTATTTCCTTTGTCATCAAAGTTATCATTCAACTCTTCCAAAATATATGAACTATTCAAGCTTCAATCTCAGTCCCAAAAGAGAAGTAAATACATTCTCTTTGCTATATTTTTATAAGGTTTTATAAAACTCTCCTAGAATTTTTTGAATCATTTTTAAGGTACTATATTTATTTATTCTGCAGTGTTGGAATTAGAACCCACAGGTGTAGAATTTAGGCAGAACTTAAGGGTAGAGTCAGGCTGTCTTAAAACTCCTTTCTTTACATAGTCCTCTATATATGAATTTAATTCTCTACTTGTTTTTTGCAAGTAATTTTAGAACAATTATGCTTTTGTATCTTTTTTTACATTTATTATTTTTTAAGGAGTTCCTCCAGATGACGTCATTCTAGATTTTCCAACTAAACTATTAGGCAAACATGTATGGAGGTTATTTCTGTACTGCTACAATGTTTTGAAACAAAGCATTTTAAAACAGAAAATTAAAAAAAAAAAACTGGCAAAGTAAACAGTTAAATAACTGATGTAAACCTAGCACTGTCCCAGATGGGTAAGAGATTGGTGTTGGAGCTCAAATTGTTATATATTTCTGTTTTCTTTAAGAAAAGTTCCTGTGAAGTTCAATTTTTAGCAGATTTGCTGTAATACTAACATCTACCACCTTACAAGGGCTAGTGGCAATTCCATAGTGGAAACTGATACATGGAAAGGATGTGTGAACCACATCAATGAGCAGTCTGTCTATTAAATTTATCTTATATACTTGGCCAGACATTTCCCTCCCCACTTGTCCCTCCCCTCCATGTTACAGTTGTAAGGGATATGATGTCGTTTATTTGGGTTCCTTTGTTGCCCTGCTCTGGAATGTACAAGAATGCCATGCTTGCTATAAAGCATAACCAGTGAGTTAGCAGGAATCAGGAACAGGAAAAGAAAGAGACTCATTAGGAGAGAAGTCCAAGACTGATTGCAAGCAGCAGTGCAGAAAGTTGTCTTCTTCTTCTTTGTACAACTAACTATGCAAAGATAATAAAAATATAATAATAAAAAGAAAGTTGTCTTCTTTGTAGAAACATAAACATAAACAGAGCACAAGTGGCCCCTGAGCTTTGCCAAATGAACTACATGCTCACAGCATTTCTTAAATTTCTTCATGAACCTTTATATTCTGAATGTGATACTCATTTTCTGCGCATCAAAGTCCTTGACAGTTCCCAAAACGAGGACTTTCAGAACATGACCAAAGTATAAGAATGACAGTAGGAAAGAAAATATAATCTTTTCCTTTGCTTAAATTCAACAATAGTTAAATAAAGATTCTAGTTTTCCTTAGCTTGGTGACTATGGAACTTATAGTTGAGACTAGGTATTGTAAAACCTTTTTTTAACTCATAAAATTATGAAAAAAGTATTTTTCACTTAATGTGAGTTTGAACATTTCAAAGCTGGTATTTGCAAACTCAAAAAAAAAAAGAGCTTTTCATTAATTCATGATTTTGGAAACAGTTACTCTTAACCCATAACCACATACAAATACAAAAATCCTAATGGGACTATTTTCTTTCTAAGCCCGTAACAGTTTACATTCGCCTAATAGCCCCAGGTTATGAGCAAACTACTCAATTAGAGAATTTAGGCTGGTTGCCCACATATTTTAGAGCAAATTATCCCTTCACAAATGCAGAACCCCCTATATAAAACGCCTAACCAGTATTTCCTGTAAAAAAATACTATTCCCTAAATTCCCACCTTGAACCTACTAAGAATTTCTCTTTTTGCTAAGCAAAGATTTTATGGAAATATTTGTTTTTATATCACATACCTTACTGTTGGTCTTCCTGCTGGCTTGTGTCTTGACCTTAAAGCAACTAAGAATTATAATCAACACATTTCTAAATAAGATATTTCTTTCCTAGGTACTTTTGCTCAGCACTTACACCGGGAATCTTAACTTGGAGGGAATAGACTTCTGCCAATTCTTTGATAACAGATCTTCTCCTTGGGGGGTTAAATGAATTTCATGGTTGTCCTTAACACTTACTATTTCTTCTTAGGCGTCTTTCATTTAAAAGAGGGTTGGTGCTTCCAATCTATAAACACCCATTAAAAGTTCTCCACCCTTTTATATTTGGCTGCTGGTCTTAATTGTCTGCAGATGGGTGGATCACTGCATTTTTATTTCAAGGGTAGAGATTTGCAAAATGTAAACGGACCTATTAAACATTCTAAATTAAGACTCACAACATCCATTAAAGGAATTCGTGTGTAAATGAGAGAACTCAATGGGACAGTGTCTTTTGCTAGCAAACATTTTCACTTACATCTATGAAAAAGTGAGTATCACCACCAATGCATTATATATGTAGTTAACACAAACAGTAATCTATTTTAAAATGTCAAGTTGGAAATAAGAAAAAATAAGTTTACAGAATATTATATTTATGATAATTGATAGATAAGAGCTGCTATGCAACTTGTGCTACCTGATAAATTATATATACTATATTTTACATAATCAAATAAAAATTCAATGAAATATAGACCTGTAGAACTGTCATATTTTATTGTATTTAATATAAATCTTAAAAATGTGACTCTTCAGTTTACCAACTATATTCTTTCTTATCTCGATAAAATTCCTTTTCAACACATGAATTTCAATTCATGTGTTCTACTTGTGACTGAGAACTGAACCCATCTTCTGTTCCTGTATCTGGTGTTCTGGCTTATCTTGCCTAAGGGATTGACAGTTTATCTTGGCTTCTACAGTTTCTTCCAATTCTTCTTTCACTAGCTTTTCCCCTTGGTCTTCCTTTCATTAGCCCACCCTGATGGCTGACTACTTCTAATCCATAAACGGATGGAAAAACACAAAGCATGCTTCTTTTATCTTTGGAACTCAAACCCATCACAAATTTTATTTAGTTTGATTTTCCTGGGTCTAAATTAACATATCCCAAGTAGCACAGAATAATGCTAGAATCTTTGCTCTTAAATATCAGCCATTTAAATTACGGCAAAGGATGTAATGAAATTACTTTGGACTCTTTTTATTCATATTGGCTTTGAGGCCCATAATCTGTACCCTGTAGTCAAACTGAGATCTGAACATCTGACAAATATATTTCCCTCACTCTCCTTCTAAACATAACTGCACAATTTAATTTAGTTTTAGAATTGTATTTTCCTAAATCCAAAAGCGACAGTATTTAAAAGATATTCCAGTGTCTAAGGTGGTATTTTCTTTGTTCCCCTCCCACCCTGCATAATTTGTTTGGGCGTGGCAAAAAGAGAAGTAGAAGTTGGGTACCTCAGCAGAAACAAACAAACAAAAAGCCAATTTAAGTTATTCTCCTTCAGCTTGCAAAAATACTTTTACAAGCTCTCAACAAAATTTTACTTTTAAAAGCCACTTTAATATTTGTTCTCTTTTTAAGGGTAAAATATGTTGATGCTTTTACATGTGGATTGTATTATGTGAATAGCTGTATATGCTTTGCCATTGAACATAATCATATGAATTACGAACTGTGACTTTATTTCTTTTATAATCTTTGTAGTCTTTGCCGTTACTTTTACATGTCTATGTCTGGCATTATGTAGCTTTGAAACTAGGCCAAAATATTTATTGTGGTATATCTGGCACTTTCATACTATGTGGTTGAGTTTGGATTCCAAGCTGGCTAAAACTTATTAGCAGATATAGTTTTGACATTTGTGTGAAAAAATTTAAAGGTAATTTTAGTATTCCACTAAACTGAAACTTTTTGGACTCCTTGAAATATGTATGGAGTAAAATTCCGATATCTGGGCTATATCTTTTTCTAGTTTTAAGTAATCCTAATTCAGTTAGAAAGTAAGAAAATAGAACAAAATAAAAGCAACAAAAGGAAAGAAAATAAAAGGGGATTTAACTGCAAATGGGAATATTCTGAAATATTTGTATGGGTGGTCTGGATAAAATACTTTTCTGTATGAAAAATTCCAGATTGCTGGGCCAGGGTATCACTGGTACTGTATCTTGGTAGTACTTTGTGGATGCATGAACTAAGAATAGTGAAAAAAAGCAAAATGCCCACGAATAATCCTTTTTACTGATTTTTTGTAGCTTGACTAGTAAAATGTTTCGTTAAAGTATTATGAAGATACCTAGTTCTTGACTGTGCTTTTATAGCCCAGACTCTATCATTGAATCGAATTGCTGTTTATTCTGTTATGGCACAGCACAGGGTTCTTAATGCAGTTCACTCTCAATATAGAATCCGTAACTCATTATTCAAGGTATTACTAAGGTATTGTTAAGGTTATTTTTGAAAGAAGATAAAATTATGACTCTCTTACATATACATAGTGAGCCCATATCAAATATTTTAAGGAATAATTAATGAGGAAGCCAGTATAATGTTAAATCAATTAAAAAAAAATTCTGAATGCCACATTTATATGGGCAATAAGGAATACTGAAAGTGGATGTAAAAACATTTATAAACAGATGCAAAATTGATCTATCCATATTGTAATAATCAATTGCATTCTGCTGGACAATTTACTGGTATGTTCATAGACAAGAATAATTTGTATTATTCATTTTCTATAGTTTACAGAGAACTAAATTATAATATTCCATGTACTTTAGGTAGTAAAGACTATTGTTCTGAGAACTAATATAAAATTTCCTGTATTTATATGTTCATTAATTTATTTCAGTCAACAAATATTTTTTGAATATGTGTGTCAACACTGCATTCAATGCTGGGGAAATAAACGGATCCCCCCAAATAGATGCCCAATTGTAACTGGGATCAGAGTCATATAGAAGTTTTCAAAACTCGGGCTGGGAAGGTGGCTCAGTGGTAGAGTGCTTGCCTTGCATGTATGAGGCCCTGGGTTCGATTCCCCAGCACCACATAAGGAAAAAAGCTGGAAGTGGCGCTGTGGCTCAAGTGGTAGAGTGTTAGTCTTGAGCTGAAGAGCTGAGGGACAGTGCAGAGTTCAGGCCCCATGAACAGATCTCTCCCCAGAAAAAAAAAAGAAGTCTTCAAAACTCTTGAGAATATATACTGTAATTTCAATGTAACTGGAATTCTACTTATTAATTCTATTTCATTTATATTTCTTGCTGATAATCTATTTTACTAGATCAATAACATATATAAAATTTTTGAACTCTACAACACATAGATGAGTCTAAAATTACATAGTTCAATATCATTTTAGATAATGTAAAACAAGGATTGGAGATGTGATTCAGTGGTAGAGATTTTCTGATCATGAATGAGAGCCCCCAATTTGATCTTCAGTGTTACAAGAAACAAAAGCAACAACAACAACAAAAAGCCTCCCAAAAGACCACCCCAAACCAAAAAAACAAAAAAAGAAATCCTGATACTGTAATATATAAACTTTTATGCTAATTTATTTGTATAATAGATGACAATCACATTGATTAAGATTAATGATGTTAATATGTAATCAGCTAACATTTGTGGATTGTTTCTTCCAGTTTTAATCTCCCCCTCCCATCTCTTACTCCAGATTTCATTATGGTTTTGGAGTTAATAGTTCCCTTAATGCCAAACAATTGTAGTGTGATGTACTGACTCACAGGAAGATGTCACTGTTCCAAGTTTTACATACTTCAGAACCCAAGATATTCTGCATTCTGAAATGTCCTACATCTAATGGGCTATGCATGGCACTGAGATACTGCTTTCATGAAGCTTAACAATTTGGAACAAGATATAGATGTTCACTTCTTGAATAGGTTGTAGACATCCACGCCATAAAAACTAAATCTATTGACTTAATATGAATATGACCTTAGCAAAGAACAAAACACATATTTTAGGTTTCTTTTTTTCCATAGTAGTAGTGGCAACTGTGGACTAGGCCATTCATACTTGTCAAAATACTTTCTTTTTTTTTTTTTGGTCTGGTCATGGGGCCTGAACTCTGGGCCTGGGTGCTGTCCCTCAACTCTTCAGCTCAAGGCTAGCACTCTACCACTTGAGCTACAGCACCACTTCCGGCTTTTTTCTTTTTGCTTATGTGGGTGGTGAGGAATCGAATCCAGGGCCTCATGCATGCAAGGCAAGCGCTCTACCGCTGAGCCACCTTCCCAGCCCTGTCAAAATACTTTCTTTGCTATGTATTCTTTTATGTGTATGTGCTCATACCTTGCCTGAGATTGAAACTTGCTTGGCTATCTATTCCTCTCTGACTTGCTTTCCACATTCCTTTACTGCTTCCCCCAAGAGAAATTTCTTTCTCCTCTTTTTTTCTTTTTCTCTTTTTTTACTTTCCCAATATTAGGATTAAATTTAGGGCCTCTTAATACACTATAGCTCTACATTGAGCCAATAAGTCACTTTCACATAAATACTCATCTGATGGTCTACTAATAAAATCTCAGACAAAAGACAAAAGTGGCTAAAGGTGCTTGATCTTATGGCTTACACATAAGATAAAAGGGATTCATGCTTGTAAACCAAGATATTTAAGAGGCTGAGATCTTTAGGATTGAAGTTCAAAGCCACCCTGGCAAAAAAGTTTCAGAGACTTTGCTACCAAGTATAACATCAGCCTTGGTTTGCAGGGATCTCTGGAATAAAATTCATGTCTCAAGTTGTTTTGACCAGAGAGCAAGGAAGCTGGTCTTTCCTACTCTTGCACCCGTCAATCCTCTTGTAGGAAAAGTTCAGGCAATTTCCAGTATTGACAAAATGGGAACCAGTGTCCCAAAGGCAGCTTATGAAAAACAGAGTTAGTGTTTGTGCTGGAAGCAGAAACACACTGAGGTTATTACAAGGAAATATTAAGTTTTTATATCAGCCCGTCTAGGTTCCCTAAATCCATTGTTTGTTTCTTTGGTGCTAAGGTTAGACTGCATCTTCCAGGCTTCCCTGTCCCATGTGGCTGCAAAACTGTTCTTTCCTCCTCCTTCTTTTCCACTTCCTCTTTTGGTGGTGGTGCTAGGGTTTGAACTCAGGGCTTAGCAAATGATAGGCAAATGCTTTACTGCTTTATTCACTCCTATAGCCACATTTGCTCTATTTTTTTTGGGGGGGGGTTCGGTCGTGGGGCCTGAACTCTGGGCCTGGGTGCTGTCCCTCAGCTCTTCAACTCAAGGCTAGCGCTCTACCACTTGAGCCACAGCACCACTTCTGGCTTTTTTCTTTTTGCTTATGTGGTGCTGAGGAATCGAACCCAGGGCCTCATGCATGCAAAGCAAGCGCTCTACCACTGAGCCACCTTCCCAGCCCCCACATTTGCTCTATTTTTGAGACAGAGTCTCATTTTTCTCCCCTGGCTGGCTGTTCACCATCCTTCTGATTGCTGCCTCCTGAGGAGCTAGGATAAGAAGGGTTGGTTATTGGTGCCTGGCCTGTCCTCTCTTGTCATCTGGAGTGGAAATGATGGGGAAGCCACATCTGAGCCTAGGGTAGCTTTGTCCATATTGCCTTTCTCCTCCCTGCTGGCTGGTACTCAGGGTGACTGCTCATCTTATGACATCTTACCCTAGGACCGGAGTCCTTGAGTTATTTTGTGAAGTGGAGTTTCTTAATGATCCAGAACATTCAACTTGGCTATTAGGTAAGAGATACAAATCTCTTTTCTCAAACCATTGAATTATTTTTGGGTATCTGTTGCAGAATCTTAGCCTTTTTACAGTTAATATTAGGTCTTTTATTTTACTGTAGCATTATATTATATATTCCTTTTAATAGTTTATTATTTCTTCTCCTAGATTATACATGGCAGTATGAGATTTCCATACACAGATATGTTTCTGGCATCAAGAAAGTACTTATTTAGTGACATGTAGCTCAGTGGTGGAGGATGTAGTTAGCTAGAGGCCTGATTTAAAAAACTTGCACCCCAAAAAACAAATCCCCCAAAGTGTAGCTCTACCTTGCTCTACAATAATGAAAATAATATATATAATGAATAAACAATTTGCTATAATGGTATGAGTGATAATAAATGGGACAAATAATGAAAATTAACCCAAATAATTGAGACAGTTATTCATATATTAAAATGGAAAGGAGATATATGCTCTAGAAAAAACAAAGTGGAAGGGCACCTTGGTAATTTCTTGGTATATTGGAAAGGTGATTAGAGAGAGCTTAATGACTGTTTTCTTTCGATGTCTGTAGAGCAAAAAAAAAAAAAAAAAAAAAAACTAGCAGGAAAGACCTTATACTGAACTGGCAGCACTAGTGATTAAACATTAGAAAAGGTTCTAGAGTAATATTGTAGAATCTCTGTTCCTGGTGAATTTTAAGTTCAGCCCATTTGTGTTAGACATTTCTGGTAGAGCAGAATCAACCTTAAGCTAGTTTCCTCTCAATTCTAAGAGTCGTGCCACTACATAGGGCATCCGGATCTGGTGCACATCTTTTACTTCATTGACCAGTATTACTGATAAATTGGCATACCTTATCTATAACTTGAGAACCTTTTCTGTGAGAGACTGGTGAGTTTAGGAGTAGGTAGAAGAAAGACTGACTGCTAGGTACTGGTGGCTCATGCCTATAACCCTAGCTACTCAGGAAGCTGAGATCTGAGGATCAAGGTTCAAAGCCAGCCTGAGTGGGAGTTCATGAGATTCTTGTCTCCAATTAACCACCAGAAAACTAGAAGTGGCTGTGGTACAAAGTGTCAGAGTACTAGTCTTGAGTGAAAAAGCTCAGGGACACCACCCAGATCTTGAGTTCAAGTCCCACGATTGACTAAAAGAAAAAAAGAAAAATGAAAGATGGATTAAAATAAAGATATTAAAAACTATACTTATCACCTAAATTCTTTTTTTTTTTTTTTGGGGTCTGGTCGTGGGGCCTGAACTCTGGGCCTGGGCGCTGTCCCTCAGCTCTTCAGCTCAAAGCTAGCACTCTACCACTTGAGCCACAGCGCCACTTCCAGCTTTTTTCTTATGTGGTGCTGAGGAATCGAACCCAGGGCCTCGAGCATGCAAGGCAAGTGCTCTACCACTGAGCCACCTTCCCAGCCCTTTAGCACCTAAATTCTGAAGATGCCACACAACCAATAAAAACCAACTGGAGAATGAGGGGCATGGCTGAGTAGACCCCTTGCCTAACAGATGCTTACTGAAAGTATAATTGCACATATCTTTTCAGTCAACAATTCTAGAAATAAGTTCTAGGAATTCTTTGCTACTAATGGATTTGTCTATGTGTGTGTGTGCACATGTGCAAAACTCTGAGTTCAAGCCCTAGTACCATAACTAGCAATAAGACAAACAAAAATAAATAACAAACCCAAAGTTGGAAATGTCCTAAGCCTTTTCCAGGAGCCTCCAGATTTTAGCCTCCTGAATAGCTAGGATTAATACAAATATGAAACACTTGTACTCAGCTACAATGATAGAATTATTAACAGTGAAATTCCATAAAACAGAAAAAAAATGTATCTGTCGATAGACATTTACAAAACTTATTTACATTGATGTTGAAATCCTAGCAACAACGTGATACAGTTATTTATGGAACTACAACAAATTACATTGTTTATGTCCTGTTAATAATCCCAGTTTAAAATCGTTTAACTAGAGATACAGGTGGACCCATTGCAACAATGAGATGTATAAGTCGTTATGTCAAAAAACGAACTTAACAACGACATGACAACTGTGGGGGGGGGGATGGGAAGAGGATCGGGTGGGGGGAGGGGAGGAGTATGGGAAGGGATGGGAAGGGGAAACAAGGAGGAGGTAACAATGCTTGATACGAAATGTACTC
The DNA here is from genome assembly GCF_019054845.1 of Dipodomys spectabilis. Lineage (NCBI taxonomy): Eukaryota > Metazoa > Chordata > Mammalia > Rodentia > Heteromyidae > Dipodomys > Dipodomys spectabilis. Next base: position 1,030,062 of record NW_024870851.1, read on the forward strand.
ATCTTGCCCATGTAATTGTAACCCCTCTGAATGGTATTCTCACACACACACAAAAAAAATCCCAGTTTAGGTTTTTTTATTTCTTTGACAAAAGCCTAAAAGAACAACTTAAAAGGAAGTAAGATTTTTTTTTGGCTCATGATTTCAGATATTTCAGTTTGTAGATGTCTGGCCATTGTGGACCTGTGGTGAGGCAAAACATTATGTCTGCAGAAAGCTTCAAGAGACAAGAAGAGGCTAAGGAAAAGTTATGTATTTCCAGACAAGTCTCAGTAAACTACTTTCTTCAACTTGGCCTTACTTCCTACTTTCCACCACCTCAAGCATGACAACACATTAATCCATCAAGGAATTAATCCATGAATGAAGTTAGAGCCCTCATGATCCAGTCACTTCCCAAAAGTTCCAGCCCTGAACACTGCTTTGGGAACCAAATGTTCACACATGAGGCTTTTAAGGGATATCGAATATACACACCATGAAAATCATGTTAGATGCTCCCTAATGTAACTTGATTAGAGAAATTTCCTGGGTCTTAGAAGTTTGTTTGTTTTTTTTTTTTCCTGATCATAAGGCTTGAACTCAGGGCCTGGGCACTGACCTTGAGCTTCTTTTTGTCTAGTGCTCGAACAGTTGAGCCACAGCATCACTTCTTGGCTTTTTCTGCTTATGTGGTACTAAGGAATAGAACCCAGCACTTCATACATGCTAAGCAAGCACTATACCACTAAGCCACATTCTCAGCCCAGAAGTGTGCTTTTTATTACTGAATAATACCACAGCAAGTTTTTTTGAAAGCAAACATTTTTAATATGTATTTTTATTGTAAAGATACTGTACAGAGGGGTTACAGTTACGTAAGGGAATGAGTACATTTCCTATGGAGCATTGTTACCCCTCCCCCCTTTGTTTTTCCCCTACTATCAAGAAACCTAATAACAACAGATGCTGGAGGGGATATAGCCAAAAGGGAATCCTACTGCATTGTTGATGGGAGTGTAAACTGGGTTCAACCACTTTGGAAAGCAGTATGGAGGTTCCTCAAAAGACATAGAGGTGGGGGGGGGGGGTGGAAGGGGGGTGGCTCACGCCTTAATCCTAGCTACTCAGGAGGCTGAGATTTGAGGATCACAGTTCAAAGCCAGCCCCATCAGAAAGTCGGAGAGATTCTTATCTCCAATAAACCGTTCAGAAAACCAGAAGTGATGCTGTGGCTCAAGTGGTAGAGCGCTCACCTTGAGCTTAAGAGCTGAGGGACAATGCCCAGGCCCAGAGTTCAAGCCCCAGGACTGACACACATTGACACACACACAGACACACACACAGACACACACACACACACACACACACACACACACACACACACACACACCCCTCCACATAGAGCTCTCTTATGCCCCAGCAATCCCACCTTTGGGCATTTACCCAAGTTATCACAAACAAGACATACTAAAGCTACCAGCACAACTATGTTTATTGCAGCATTATTTACCATAGCTAAGATATAGAACCAGCCCAGATGCCCCTCAGTTGATGAATGGATCAAGAAAATGTGATACAAATATACAATGGAATTCTATGACTCCATCAGAAAGAATGACACTGCCGCATTTGTTAGGAAATGGAAAGACTTGGAAAAATTACATTAAATAAAGTAAGCCAGGCCCAAAGAAACATAGGTCCCATGGTTTCCCTTATTTGCAATAACTAGTATATGTCTAGGATAATCTTACCAGACAAGTAGAAAAGGTCAAAAGCTATGTACATATGACCATATAAGATAGTGCTAAGCAAAACAAACCCCCAAATAGGGACACAAGAGGTTTTTCTATGTTGCTGTTGTTTTTAAAGTACTTATAATGTACTATGTGATTTCTTTTTTTTTTTTTTTTTTTGGTATGTTCTTCCCCCATGGTATACCCCCTCTTTTCACTATATTTGATTCTGGTGCCCTGCATCTTGTATATACATTTTTCTAATTTGGGGATGGGAAGGGAAATAACAAAATGCTGAAATAAGGATACAGGTTGACCCATTGTAACAATGAGATGTACAAGACACTATGTTGAAAATGAACTTTACAACTTTGGGGGTGGGAGGGAGGAGTTGGGGAGGTAGGGAAGGAAGGGATGGTAGGGGAAAAACAAAAGAAGGGGATGGCGGTTTAAAGCCAGCCCAGGCAGGAAAGTCTGTGAAACTCTTATGTCAACCACCAGAAAAATGGAGTGGTGTTGTGGCTCAAGTGATGAAGCACTCACCTGGAGCTGAAGAGCTCAGGGACAGGGCCCAGGCCCAGTGGCCCAGAGGCCTTACGACCAACAACAACAACAACAAAAAACCCCAAAACAAACAAGCAAAAAAAACAGTTGAGGACTGGGAATATAGGCCAATAGTAGTAGGAGTGTTTGCTTAGCATGTAAGAAATGCTGGGTTTTATCTTAGCACTCCCCCTCCCAATCATCCAGTACCCAAAACAAAACAACCACAAACAAAAAATGACACACACGCGGCTGGGAAGGTGGCTCAGTGGTAGAGCACTTGTCTTGCATGCCTGAGGCCCTGGGTTGGATTCCTCAGCACCAAATAAGCAAAAAGAAAAAAGCTGGAAGTGGCACTGTGGCTCAAGTGGTAGAGCACTAGCCTTGAGCTGAAGAGCTGAGGGACAGTGCCCAGACCCAGAGTTCATGTACCATCCATGAACTGTATTTACAGTATGACAATAAAGTAGTCTTTAAAAAAAATGACACATACGCATACACAGAAAGAGAGAGGCTTACTTGTATCTTTGAAAAGTTCCTCAAGAACTGGAAACAGTCAAAGGGGAACTATAAGCCACAAGGAGGGAGTGAGATACTTAATTTTCACTTGCATATAACTTTGAATTTTCTATCAATATGCATGTATTACTCATTCAAAATTCAAAAATAAATAGGATAGATAGTATAACAACTCATTTATTCTTTGAGGATTTATTTACACTTAATATTATGTATGTCTTTGCTGGGCACTGGTGGCTCATGTATGAAATCTTAGTTACTCAGGAATCTGAAGTCACAGTTCAAATCCAGCCCAAGCAGGAAAGTCCATGAGACTCTTATCTCTAGTGACCACCAAAAACCTGAAAATAGATCTGTGGCTCAAGTGACACAGCTGAAGCCTTGTGCACAAAAGCTCAGTGACATCGCCCTGCGCTGAGTCTAATCCCTAGGACTGGCACACACATAAATAAAAATTGTCCTCAATTTCAAAGTGCACAATTTAGACAATTCTTTTTTTTTTTTTTTTTTTTTAGGTCCGGTCGTGGGGCCTGAACTCTGGGCCTGGGCGCTGTCCCTCAGCTCTTCAGCTCAAGGCTAGCATTCTACCACTTGAGCCAGCACCACTTCTGGCTTTTTTCTTTTTGCTTATGTAGTGCTGAGGAATCGAACCCAGGGCCTCATGCATGCAAGGCAAGCGCTCCACCACTGAGCCACTTTCCCAGCCCAATTTACACAATTCTAAATTAGACTCTGCTAACACTTTCTGTATGGGTTAAAATTGGTATTTAAAATATGGCAGCACATCTCAAAACATTAAGAAAGTGCCCTATATTAATAACAATCATTCTGTTTTTCTTCCCTTTTTAACATGACTCAAGTGGAAGAATATCTACCTACTTAGCATGTGAAAGGCTTTCAGTTCAACCTGGAACACTGCTCCTCACCACAAAAAGTAAAATTCAAGTGGTCTTTGAAACTAGGAACTTTCACAAAGATGATAGACCAGGGAAAAAATGAATTCTTTATTATAATTTTAATTGTTAAAATAATATGTGCTCTATCCCTGAGCTATATGCTCAGCAGAGTTTACCTCTCCCCTCTCCACTTTGTTCCTCCTCTCACTTTCCTTCTTGCCCTCCTTCCTTTTTCTTTCTTCTCCTTTCTTCCCTCCCTTCCCTTCTTCCCTCCCTCCCTCCTTCCCACCCTCTGTCTCTCCCCCTCTTTCCTCTTTCCTTCCTACACTTAAATTTTTGTTCAGGGACTCACACTAGCTAGCAGGCAATATACCACTTAAACCATGCTCCCCAGTCCTGTTTTCAATTAAGCTAAAGTATCAGTTTATTCTTCCAGCATGAGAGTACTATAGATAGCATCTAAAGTAAAATATTCAAATTGTCTTATTCAGTATCTCAGAAAGTCATAAATAAATTGTCTAAATAATTTATATAGAAAGTAAGAATGACATGATATATAGGTAGAATGTCTAAAAGAGAGCACAAAGTCTCTGAAGAATGCTGAATGAGCCATTTTGTGAAAGGCTGAAAATGGAATTTAAATTACTTCAGTGTAAATAAAAATGGAGCAGATCATTTTAGAGTGATTTTGTCTCCAATAGAAACAGAAAGCTACTTTTCCATACCAAAAATAATCTGTGAGAAAAAACCCAAAGATAATATGTTCAGATTCATCTACTGAAAGGTTGTAAGATCAACTTTCATGCTAAAAAAATTAATACTAGAATTGTTGAAAGATGGCATCTGGGCTGGGCACTGGGTGGCTCACGCCTGTAATACTAGCAAAGCAGGAGGCTGAGATCTGAGGATCTCGATTCAAAGCCAGCCCAGGCAAGAAAGTCTGTAGACTGAGTTTCCATTAATACCTAGGGAAATTAGGTTATTGTCTATAAAATACTTGATAATAAAACATATTCAATTATTTTCACATTTTAATAGAAACAATATAAGTTTATCAGATTTCTTATGTTTGTGGGACAAATGCTTAGAAAACCATTTTTAAAATGAGCAAGCCAATATGATTTAAGTATCCTAATAAAGTATCTAAACCTGTCTGATATATTTCTTTCTTTTTTTTTTTTGGTACGGTGGTGGGGCCTGAACTCTGGACCTGGGCGCTGTCCTTTAGCTCTGCAGCTCAAAGCTAGCACTCTACCACTTGAGCCATAGCGCCACTTCCGGCTTTTTTCTTTTTGCTTATGTGGTGCTGAGGAATTGAACCCAGGGCCTCATGCATACAAGGCATATGCTCTACCACTGAGCCACCTTCCCAGCCCTTGTCTGATATATTTCTAATGCTGAGAAATTCTGATAGTTCAGGGGACAGGCACACAAAATTGTCACCAATACCATAAAATAGTCAGAAGAGTTTTCCACATATTTATCAATAAATCAATGCATGTAATATTGGTTTTTCTAGCTTATCACAATTCTGCAACAAATTAAAAATTTGCAAAACATTTTTCCTTTATATGTTTTAATTTTCAGCTTAATATTTTTCCAGAGTTACCAATTATACTAAGATTCAAGTATATTTAAAAGAAAGTATCCTGGGGCTGGGAAGGTGGCTCAGTGGTAGAGCACTTGCCTTGCATGCCTGAGGCCCTGGGTTCGATTCCTCAGCACCACAAAAAGCTGGAAGTGGCGCTGTGGCTCAAGTGGTGAGCGCTAGCCTTGAGCTGAAGCGCTGAGGGACAGCGCCCAGGCCCACAGTTCAGGCCCCACGACTGGCCCTCCCCTCCCAAAAAAAAAGTATCCCTTTGGAAGTCAAAAATTTAAACTGAAATTAAGAAAACTCACAAAAAGATTCAAAATAAATACAAACTATCTGATTATACTGGAATATACAAGACTCTGGTAAAATCATAAAGAAACCATTCATGATGGCCATGAAAATACAACTAAAATGAAAAGCAATAAATATTGGAGAATCAAGATACCCCTAAAGAAGAAATGACAAAAGCCAAAGAAGTATCAAATAATAATAATTAAAAAGAACAAACAGTAAGGGTTGGAGAACCAAAATATCCCTAAAGATGAAATGAAAAAAGTGAAAGAAGTAACAAAGCATAATTAAGTACAACACAATTTATATTGCTATCAAAGGCCAATAGCAGCTTCACATATAACTTTGCCAACTTTCATAAAGTCTTTCATTATAGCCAGATGCAAAAAAGATTAATAATGTCATTTAACATTTAAATTATAGAAAATACTTTTCTTTAAAATTGTGCTTTTAGTTATATAGCGTCAAATAATACAAAATGTATATATTGGTCTTCTAGGGCTGCCATAATATAATATCATTTATTCAGTGGCTTAAACAACAGAAAGCAATTGCCATACATTCTGGGGGCCAGAAGTCCAAGATCAAGGTGCTGGCAGGGTTGGCTTTCCCTGAGGCTTTGCATATGGCCATCTTCTCACTGTGTCTACATGTGGCTTCTTTGTGTGTACACATTTCTGGTGTCTCTTCTTCTAAAGATTCTAATCTAATTGTGTTCAGGTCCTATCCTTATGACCTTATTTAACATTAAATATCTCCTTGGAGCTCTTATCAACAATATAGACACTATTAATTTATGTTTTGGGGAGATATAATTTAGTCCATAACAATGAGCAATAGAGGTGTTTTCCAAATGATGTATTAAAAACAATGACTATCAAGGGATTCTAGCTAATGCATTCTAAGAAAAAATACTTATAACTCATTGGAAAAGAATTAAATTTTCTTATTTGACATGAAAAAAGTAATATAAAACTCATAATGTCATTATAATAAGAGCAATAAGGATGGGTAATAATTGTTCTTGATTTTAAAACTATTTTAGATTAACTATTGCACAGAAATTTAGAGCTCAAAATCTTATGGTATTTTGAAAAAAAATAACAAAGCAATAGCTTTTTTTCACTTTTGAAATCTATCCTAAAAAATCTACACAATATTGTAACACTGAAGTATTTCCTCAACTGTAAAAAATGCAAGATTTTTTTTCTTCTTTTTCTTTTTTTGTTGGTCATGGGGCCTGAACTCTGTGCCTGGGCGCTGTCTTCCGCTGTAGACTAGTGCTCTACCACTTGAGCCTCAGCCCCACTTCCAGCTTTTTCTGCTTATGTGGTGCTGAGGAATCAAACCGAGGACCTTATACATGCAAGGCAAGCACTCTACCACTGAGCCACCTTCCTGGCCCCAAAAATGCAAGATTTTAACCCAATCAAGTGATATTTCTACTTCATAGAAAGTATTACAAAATCATTATTAAATGAAAAAGTGGTCAGTATGCAGGCTTCAGGTTGGGGTGTAGTTTAGTGTTAGTGCACATGCTTAGCATACATTTACCCCTGAGTTGGATCTTCTGCATCTCCTTCCTTTTACAATAGAAATGTATGCAGGCATACAGAGATAGACACTGAGGTCTATCTCTGTGACTATTACAACTAAAAATCCTAAGCTGGTTCTGGTGCCTCATGCCTACTCAGGAGGCTGAGGTCTGAAGATTACATTTGAAGACAGCCCTGAGCATGAAAGTCTGTGAGACTCATCTCCAATTAACCACCAAAAAAGCAGGAAATGGAGCTGTGGCTCAAGTGGTAGGGCACTGGCCTTGATCAAAAAGCTCAGGGACAGAACCAGGTCCTGAAATGAAGTCCCAGGACTGGCACCAAATACAAACACAAAGCAAAAAAACACAACAAACATGAAACAAAATTGGTAGAAATGAAAGAAGAAATAAATGCACAATTGTATATCAATCTTCATCTTAGTAACTACTAAAAATTGATAGAAAAGCAATGCTTTGATCAATTTCACTAATTTGATATTTACAGACTACTCCCCCCAGCAATATTAATACATATATATTTCTTTCAAATGTATATTGAACATTCACCCAGAAAGACCATATTCAGACCAATAAAACAAATTATAACTAATTTAAGATAATTAAAATTATATATCATTAAAAACTTTCCAATAATGGATTTGGTTTTGCAATGAACTCTACTAAACATAATTACCAATACTTGACACTGTCTTCCGGGAAAAAAAAATAACGGAAGATTTTTCAACTCATTTATCAAATAAAAACATTGTAAAAAAGAGAATGAGAGCGACAGAATAATGAACAAGAATGCAAAAGTAGAATCCAACATTATAAAAAATATTGTGTCATGATCACATAAACCAATTAGGATTTGTCTTACTCAATGCCGGCTTAAGATTTGAAAGTCAGTACAATTCATTGTATCAACTCACCTAAAGATACATACCCTATCATCATCTATCATTTTAGCTTTTTATGGTTGTTCTGGCGTTTGAACTAAGAGCTCTGTACTTACTAAACAGGCCCTCTAGTATTTGACCTACACCCTCAACCTTTTGTACTAGTCATTTTTCAGGTGGGGTCTCATATTTTTGCCCAAAGCCAGCTTCAGACATCAATCTTCCAATCTGTGCTCTCTCATTCCATTTTTGCTCAAGAATGGTACTCTACCACACCTCCATTCTGGCTTTTTGTTGGTTAATTGGAGATAAAGAGTCTCAAAGACTTTTCTGCCTGGGATGGTTTTGAACTACAATCCTCAAATTTCTTAATAGCAAGGATTACAGGTATGAGCCACCATTACCTGATTTGTTTTACTTCTTGACCCAAATAGGTTAATGAATGTCTGTACACTAGTGCTGTGGGAAAGTAAGAGGAACTGCTAGATAGATAAGGATTAAAAGTGGAAGGAACAACACAGGGCAGACAAAAGGCAGATAATCGTTAATTGTGCTTCTCGTTCCCATAGAGTCTCAGACTCTGCCTCAAATACTTATTCCCGTAATGGTGTGGTTGCCTGCTCAACTAATGAAAAGAGCCGAGGTGGCACATGCACAAGCCAGCAAGCAATCAGTGCAAAGTCTAGTGGAGGACAAATGGAAGGAGACCTGTATTATAATAACTGCTTTCCAAGAGGATTCCATTGGACTCCTTTTGGGGAATCTTCTCTTTGGAGAGTCTACTTTCTCATAATTTTCCTTTCCTTTTCAAATAAACTTGCTCTGTCTGATTTAAACACTTAAAACAACAACAACAACAACAACAGCACTTTCCTACCTTTTAATTCTTGAATGGGAAGAGAAACAAATTTACATCCCTAGTCAGCATCAATGTCAAGTAGCACACTTGTTTTATGAAATTTTCTGTATGTTTGCTACCACAAGTAACAATTCTAATTTGCTTTCTATATTCATGCTATTTTTTCCCCTAGTAAGCATCTACAGGGCCTCCCGAAGATTTATGAGTTGTTACAGCAAGACTACAATGAGAGTAAGTGAAGGGATGCAGAATAAGCCACTGTGGCATAAAAACTTGAGTTCTTCAAACGCCTTGTCTGCCTAAAAGTAAAGCTTCTTAAAAGAACTTAATTGTTCTCCTACATTCCCTTTGGGGAACTGCTCAAACAGTCTTTTCTTTGGTATCTTACATAGACTTTGTTCCAAGATTATAATATGCTTTTTTCAAAAAGTCACTCTTCCTAAGTTCCATTTCTATTCCTCCATTCCTTTGAAGAAATCATTTGTTCTCTCAAAATGTTCCTCTATCTCATTCCAAGCTTTATGAAGATGGCATATAAACCCCACATTCTAAGTACCTCTGGAGTTATATTTGTGACTTTCTCTGTGTATATGTAATTAAAGATTATTTCTCGGGGCTGGGAAGGTGGCTCAGTGGTAGAGCCCTTGCCTTGCATGCGTGAGACCCTGGGTTTGATTCCTCAGCACCACATAAGCAAAAAGAAAAAAGCCAGAAGTGGCGCTGTGACTCAAGTGGTAGAGTGCTAGCCTTGAGCTGAAGAGCTGAGGGACAGCGCCCAGGCCCAGAGTTCAGGCCCCACGACAGGACACCCCCCCCAAAAAAAAAAAAAAGATTATTTCTCTCACCAACCTGTCTTTCGTCAATTTAATTTGCAGGCCCCTAAAAATGGTAGAGACAAGTTTTTCTCCCACATAGAGCTCAGTCTTTAAAAACTAGAAGAAGATTCTCAAGAATATAAAGACTTTGGGCCAGGGATGTAGCTCAGTGCCCTTGCTTTCCATGCTCATGACCTTAGGGGTAATCTTCAGTATTGCAAGAAAAAAAAGAAAAAGAAAAAGAAAAGAAGCAGTGAAATAGCATAAAACTCCATTCCCTCTTTTTCTTGGCCAGCAAGGAAGGCTGAAAAACACTTGTACTGAGAAGAATAGAAAGACAATTGCTACAGCATAACCATAAAGGTAAAGGAAGGAAGAATGGGCCTTAATGGGAGTAGTAAGGAGAATATCTGAGTGAGCTCAATGTCATTTTAGTGAACAGGACAGGAGGTCTGAGCTAACAGCTAGGTGAACTGTTACCAATGCAGCCTGAAATCCTGCCTGCTGCTTAAATATAGTACATATCCAGCAAAGGATACTTTCCTTCTGAGCTGCCTAATGTGGAGGGCCTAGGACACCTTTGCCAATGATAAATGGCAAAATCTTGGGCCACCTGGTATGAAACCACCTTCCTTACTCTATCCCTCCTGTCTCTTCTTATTCTTCAGAGGTTTTAGTCTGTGAGGCATAAGCATCTTAATGAGCACCATGGTGACTCTCATGTAGCTAGCCTCTGAAGCTGGACTAAAAGAAAGTGATAAGAATCACCTGTGGCATCTGCTAAACAATCCAAATCAATAGATCCCGTAGAAGACAAAGTTTTTAGGGGAGGAACCTGAGACTTTGGATCTTTTTAATAAGGGTCTCAGGTAATCTCAGAGGTAAGGAGGTCTGGAAAACTGCTCTAGAAATTTCCATCCTTTGTTTTCTGTTCTTATTTATAATAAAGCTAGTTACATTTGGACAAAATAAGTATCTTGTAGAATATGACAGATTATAATGTCCATAACATCTTTTATCTCCAGTGCAGACTTTTAATGCTTGAGATCCATAAATTCAACTGTTTATGCTTCCTTTCGAAGTCATAAAAATATCTTAATCTCAATATATTCATGCTAAAGTGACCATTTCCCCTGAAAACTAGCCAGTGTTCCTGTCTACTCTGTCCACCAGAAATCCTGTCATCTTTATTTTCCTTCAATCCCTTATCTAGAAATCTATCACCAATATCTCCCATTTTACTTTTGAAATTGTTTTTATTTCCCCTACTTTTCTCAAACTCCTTGCTCCTATAACAATTCACTTGAACTACATCCAACACATCACCAGTCTTAGATCCAATCTAGGTCTACCACTGGCCATGATTGTGTTTTCACATTATAGATAGAATGAAAAAAACATTAACTTCCTTTCCAACCCCTTGCTCTAAAGGATTAAGTTTTTCAATATGGTGAATGAAGACCTTGCTTAGTCTATCAACAGCTTCACATTGCAGCCCTCTCCCTGCAATCTTTGCTTAGGTCATAGTGGCCTCCTTTCAGTCCCTTAGGCTTGTCTTCCTTTCCTCTTGACAAAAGGCCTTTGCAAGATACTGTTTCCCTTTCTCACATTCAGATCTCTATTTGAATGAGACTTTATTAAGGAGGCTTTTCCTAACCCCTCTGGCTCAGATCAATTAATGTCTTCCTATAAGCTCTCATTACACCCACATCAATTGAGTTTGTTGAAATAGACCATTTAAGATTACTGTGGCTAGAGTGCTTTATTTACTCTCTCAAAGTATTCTCTGGTGTTTTTGGATTTCATTTTTTTAAAAATTCTTATTGTAAAGATGCTGAACAGAGGAGTTACAGTTACGTGAGAAAGGCAATGAGTTGTTTTCACTGTATTTGATGTTGGTATTGTAGTAGGAAGACCCCTACTCAGGCAGGCAAGCCCACGTAGTCATCTGGAGTGACAGAGCCCACTGCAACAAAGTTGTTAATAAAGAAGCAACTTTATTGAAAAGGTTCCTACGCTGACCAGCCAGGGCCGCAGCACAGGCTCAGGAGCTGATACTGCGACCCCGAGTGGCCCCCATTCTTTGGTTTTTAAAGGCAAAATCCATGAAGTTTGAGCCTGGTCACGTGCAGGTGACCAATGGGATCGTAACACACACAAAGGTCGTACCAGACCAACACAGGTGGCCAATACGCAGAGTTTACTGTAAACATGTGCAAAAGGCAGGGTTTACCAAAAGCACAAAGTGTCGCCAGTTGGAGCCAGATTACAACCTATCTGTTTTATGGGTCAGTCCTTAACTGAACAATCAAGGTGGGTGAGGTTGTTAAGGGGAGAGGCACCTAGAGGCATTCTTTCCATTCCAAGAACTGGGCTGGTTGGAGCCAAGGTCCGAGTTAACCTTGTTTAAAGGTTTTTTTCTAAAATCCCTAAAACAAAGGCAAAGTCTGGAAAGCTATACCAGCTCAAGTCTCCTCTCAGGACCTACTTCAGTATAATTTGTGGAGGGGAAGGGAAAAAACAAATTGCTTAAGTAGGGATACAGTTGGACCCACAGCAACAATGAGATGTATAAGAAAAACGAATTTTACAACTTTGGTGGGGGGGGCGGGGATGGGAAGGGATGGGAAGGGGAAACAAAGGAGGAGGCAACAATGCTTGATAAGAAATGTACTCATTATCTTGCCCATGTAATTGTAACTCCTCTGTACAGTATTTTCACAATAAAATACAAAAAAAGGCAATGAGTACATTTCTTGTCAAACTTTGTTACCCCTCCTTTGTTGTTCTCCTACTATCCTTTCCCTCACTAACCTCCCTCACTCCTTCTCCCCCCCAAAATTGTAAAGTTCGTTTCCAAAATATTGTATCATTGTTGCAATGGATCATCCTGTGTCCTTGTTTCAGCATTTTGTTATTCCCCTTCCCCTCCCCAAATTAGATAAATGTATACACAAGATGCTGGGTGCCAAAATCAAATACAGTGACAACAGAGGATATACCACAGGAGGAAGAACATACAAAAACATACAAAAGAACATACAAAAGAAAATCATATTGTACATTAAAAACGACAAAGATGGGGCTGGGAAGGTGGCTCAGTGGTAGAGTGCTTGCCTTGCATGCATGAGGCCCTGGGTTCAATTCCTCAGCACCACATAAGCAAAAAGAAAGTGGCACTGTGGCTCAAGTGGAAGAGCGCTAGCCTTGAGCTGAAGAGCTGAGGGACAGTGCTCAGCCCCAGAGTCCCCACGACCAGACCCCCTCTCCTCCCCCAAAAAAGACAAAGAAAAACCTCGTGTCCATATCTTGAGGTTCATTTCAGTTAGCATCATCTTATATTGTCATATGTACATAGCTTTTGAGCTTTTCTGACATACTAATTATTGAAAATGAGGGAAACCATGGGACCTTTATTTCCTTGTGTCTGGCTTACTTAATATGACTTTTTTCCCCAAGTCTTTCCATTTCCTAACAAATGAGGTGGTGTCATTCTTTCTGATGGAAACATAGAATTCCATTATAGATATACATATATATATATGTCTATATATGTACCACATTTTCTTGATCCATTCATTTACTGAGGGCCATCTGGTTGGTTCCATGTCTTAGCTATGGTGAATAATGCTGCAATAAACATAGTTGTGCTGGTAGCTTTAGTATGGCCTTGTTTGTGATCATTTGGGTAAATGCCCAAAAGTGGTATTGCTGGATCATAGAGGAGTTCTATTGAGGAACTCCATACTGCTTTCTAGAGTGGTTGAACAAGTTTACACTCCCACCAACAGTGCAGTAGGGTTCCCTTTTGGCCATATCCCCTTCAGCATCTGTTGTTAATAGATTTCTTGATTATAGCCATTCTAACTGGAGTGAGGTAGAATCTCAATGTTTTAATTTGCATTTCTTTTATGGCCAGAAAAGTTGAGTATTTTTTCATGTGTCTGGTGGCCATTCTTATTTCCTTTTTCAGAGAAGTTCCTCTTTAAAGTCTTTAGCCCACTTATGAATTGGGTGGTTGTCTCTTTGAGGATTTGTTCTTGGGGGATTTAATTTTTTGAGTTCTATGTATAATTTAAATATGTTGCCCTGGTCTGTTGTAAGGCTTGTGAAGATTTTCTCCCAATCTGTGGGCTTTCAGTTGATCTTGCTGTGCAGAAGCAGTCTAACGCATGTATTTCAATTCTTTAAGCCTGATCTTAGCTATTTTAAGATCAGAAGAGCATAATTCTTATTTGGATTCTGCCAAATAAAGCAGCATGTTCATTGGCTTTCCTCCATCTCCCAATGGCTGCTGTGTTCTAATAGCTTGAACATTAGCTTCCAGTATAGCACTTATTATCCTACAATTTTTTTAAAAAAGGTTTTCTCCCACTCTTGTCAGATGCTTTAGGACAGCTGTTTTGTGTCCTGAGAATTTAAGACAAAGTATTTAGAATCACCCTGTACTCCATAGTCAGCCACATAGTCCATTTTTTACTTCTTGTTTTGTTTTCTTTTGGTGCTGGGGTTTGAATCCTGAGACTTAACACCTGGTAGGCCAGACTCTTACCTCTTGATTTACAAGAGCTAGTGGTATACAGTGTCACCTTTAACAATCTTTGTATTATCAACTTCATTTGAAAAATGGTATTTACCTTATGATTAAGATAATGCTTCTTTCCAGTTCCTGGCCAGGCTTTCTCTTCCTTTCCTAGACTAATTTCTTAGGGACTGTAACTCAGGAGGATCATTTTTTTTTTTAATCTCTTGCATCCAATTAATCCAATTAGCTCTTCTTAGTCTCCCCATCCTGTTCTCACTCCTTTAAAATAGACCTTGATGGGTCAATTAACAGAGGACACAACATTACCAAGTGTTAAAACCTTTCTTTTTCTTTTAAGGAAAGGCCTTCCCAAAGTGAGTGTTGGTGTGCAGAAGCCCAGGACTTTAACACTTTGAAACAGCACATGATGAAAATAAAAGTTAAATTTCCATATTAAAATAGGTGAAGAGTTTGTCCTTTTTCTTCTACTTTTGTAAAGTGACCCACAATTCTCTTTGAGTCATTCAAGTTTACAGAGCTGTAACTAAAGATTTTAGGGCAAGCAATTGTCAGTGAATCATCTGGTAGCCTCCAGTATAATAAATTATATGTATCAACTAGATACTATGTTTTTTTCTTGCTGGTGCTCTTGAAATTTAAACAGCATATTAAAAACTATCAAGTTGACAATCATAGAAACTTTTTATTCAGAAATATATGCAACACATGTCACAGAGGTAAAATACAATAAAAGCCTTCTCTGAAGTTTCCCTACCCCTTGAGTTAACCATATATACCAGTAGGTTATTTTTTCCCTCTCCCATTTAACTATAACTTGTTTTAGACTTCTTTTCTCCAGTTGACCAGGAAACTTAACTCTCTTTAGGCAATGTTTCAAATCTGAGTCAAATAAGCCAGGTGGTCTCCTCTCCCCCGCAGAAGTAATCAAGGCCTGTGGAGAATGTTCTTGAGGTGAGAGTTTTAAGAGAAAAGCTCAGTTTTCGTTATTTACCATCGGTTTGAAATGACCACTTCAATGAGGTGAGTGCGCAATCATCAAAGAACCCTTTATGACGTCCACAAGAGATAGAAGTTTCTAGCACACTTAGCTCCTGGCTGCCTGTCTGCCCTGGCCAGCTTGGGAACTGAGCTCTTGCGCGCTGTGTAATGTGAACCGCCCGTCGCCGGCCGTGGCAGGGGCTCCGCACTGCGGAGCGCAGCCTCCTCTCCAGACACGCGCCACCCGACTCCTT
Organism: Dipodomys spectabilis; assembly: GCF_019054845.1. NCBI lineage: Eukaryota > Metazoa > Chordata > Mammalia > Rodentia > Heteromyidae > Dipodomys > Dipodomys spectabilis. Next base: position 1,045,508 of record NW_024870851.1, read on the forward strand.
TGTGCCCGGGCCTGTCCCCTCTAGCCACAGCGCGGGACCACCAAGATCCATGTCAGGGTCTTTCTAACGATGAGACTTGGAAGAAGTTTTAAAAGGAAACGAGGTCGAGGAAGAGTAAGAAAGACGGCCTTGGTAAGAGTCCTAATCATAGTGGTCCACCCCCGCGACCCGACGACGAGAAGAGTACCCAGGGCGCGGAGGACAACAGGGCCTAAGCTCCCCGGGAGAAACGCGGAGCTCCCCCGTCCCAACCGCCGGCCCGTCCCTGCCCCGTCACGTGACCAGGGAGCGGCGCGCGCCGGCTGCGGCGCTGGTTGGCTGGCGACAGGAGCGCGGGGTTTGATGGGAAGGAATTGGCCAGGCCTGGCCCTCTGTCAGTGGCCGCTGCTGTCTGCTTCTGAGGTGGAGCGAGCTGCGCGGCCTGCCGCCGAGGCTGGCAGGGGTTGACGACGCGGCCGGGCAGTGCCCGCTTCACGCAGGTAGAGCTCTCCGGGCGGAGGTCGGGAGGGCTCCGCGGTGGGGACGGCGCGCTGGGCTCTGCCAGCTTCCCGAGTGCCTTCTCCCTAGCTGAGTGGCCTAGGTGCCCTGCGGCGGCGCCTGTTAGACTCCCGCAGCGGTGGGCGCCGACCTGCGGTCCCCTGTCCCCACCTCGGCTCCCCAGCGCCGGGGCCGAGCCGGGGCCGGGGCCGGGGCCGGGGCCGGGGCCGGGGCCGGGGCGGGGGCCGGGGCCGGGGCCGGGGCCGGGGCCGGGGCCGGGGCCGGGCCGGGGCGGGGCCGGCCTGGTCCGGAGTCAGTCCTGACTCTTCAAAGCTCCCTTTTAAGAGGTTCCGGGTAGTGACTGATTTGAGCCTCGCCTGTTGGCCCACGGGTGTGGAGAAGAGCAAGAATTGGTCCTAAACTGGCCCATCTTGCGCTGCCCTCGCCCCCTCGCGTGCTCGAGGTGTGCTGTGGTGCCCCGAGTGTGAGAGGTCGGAAGGGGGGCCGAAAACTGTCAGTGTCACGCTGCTCAGCCCGCGAGTGGGCGTGGGTCCCTGCCCCGGGAAGCTGCTCTACGCCCATGGTCCTTATTTGTGCGGAGACCGTGGTCCGCGGGAGAGGCGGAGTGGAAAGGGTGGGGATGCGTTGGGGTCCTAGGCTGGCTAGGAAAAACAAATCTCAACTACCGTCTTTGCTTTAATTCTTTACTACTGGATGTGCGGGCCGGGCCGAGAGTGAGCTGGGATTGGTGACTCAGTTTTGCTAATTGTTCTCTCAACAGTACTAAGCAAGACCTCTGTGACTCACTGAGTTTTCCATGTTCCGCTCTTCCCTCTTGGCTTCTAGTTTGTGGGCCTTAGTCTACTATTTTGTCCTTTTTCTGTGACCTGGATCTCATTATCGACACAATTGACTGTTCAGCAGAGAGTATGATGGATGTAACACTCTAGTTTCAGGCGCATGTTTAGACTGGCAAGGAAGGCTATTCCCTAGTCCTCAGCAGTGCCCACGGTGTTTACTTAGGAGGGCCAGGTAATACAAGAATGGTGCGTTTAAACTTAGAATTTTGAATTTCCCTGTTCACTGTTTATAGTGATGCACTTCATGTATTTATATAACATGTATTAACTTCAAAGAGTGTAAGAAAAGTTAGATGGCTACCAAAAAGATGAAAGATTTCTATGTGAAATATAAAAAGTGTATATTAAATGTAGAACTAGTCGTTTTTGGGTAATATTTATTTCATTTGAAAACTGACTTTGATAGCAAGCACTTCATTATTACACATTAAGTATGCCTTTAGAAGTGTGCTGCTTTTATTTTGGGGCAATACATGTGGTTTGGGATATTTCTGAATGGGTCTTCTCAACTATGACTTTTAATACTAAGAATTTTACAAGTAATTGCTGTTAATCTTAAATTGTACAGTGTGATATTATTTTGAAGGAGCTGTTAAGGCTGATTTGTTTAAGTTTGGAACCTGACAAATTAAACATAAAACTAAGCTTCCCTTGTTATTTTCTCCAAACACCTACAGGGTTATTTTTTTATTTTTTAATTTTTTATACAGAGGGTTACAGTTACCTGAGCAAGGTAATGAGTACACTTCCTATTGAGCATTGTTACCCCCTCCATTGTTTTTCCCCTACCATCCCTTCCCCACCTACCTTGCCCGAGGTTCTTTTTTTTTTAAATTGTGATTGATTACATAATTTCCCAAATTTCCCAGTATTGTGGAATAATAATGCTCATTTAAAGTCACAAGTTCATTCTAACTTTCCTGGAGCAAATTGTCTATCACAGGGTTATTTTTAATCTAAGTATCTGCAGAATATTTTGCTATATTTTTTCATGCTAGCATAAATGAGAGCAATAAAGTATCAGAAAAAAACACAAAGTATAGTTTTAAAAATTTAAATTATGACGCAGATCTTTTACAAGCAGTTAAAGAAATACGCTTATTTAAGTACTACATGGGTTTTCTGGTGATAGCAACAACAATGTCTACAATTTATTAAGCATGTATTATCTGTTGCACACTGTGCCAAATGATAATTTCATTTAATCCAAGCAATCTGAATTTAATCCAAATTATCAATTACCACTTTTTATAGACTGAGGCTTAGAAAGTTTAATGTAGCCAAGATTATGTAGCAAGTATGTGGTTGAGCTATGTTTTGAATTCAGATCAACTTGTCTTACTTGCTTCAGTGTGGTTTTAGGTGGGCTAAAATTTTAAGAAAATACTTAAGCTTTTAATTTCATTTTTCCCTCCCTCCCTCTCTCTCTCTCTCTCCCTCCCTCCCTCCCTCCCTTCTTCCCTCCTTCACTTCCTCCCTCCTTCAGTCCCTCCCTTCCTTCCCTCCCTCCCTCCCTTCCTCCCTCCCTCCCTCCCTCCCTTCCTTCCTTCCTTCCTTCCATCCTTCCTTCCTTCCTTCCTTTTCCCCCTCCCTCTGCCACTGCCTCCTGCTGCTGCTTCTCCTCTCCTTCCTTCTTGCTTCTTCCTTCTTTCTTCTCCTTTCTTCGTTCTCCTTTTTCGTCTGTGCTGCTCCTGGTGCTTGAACTCATGGGCCTGAGTGCTGTCCCTCAACTATTTTGCTCAATACTAGTGCTCTACCACTTGAGCCACAGCTCCATTTCTGGCTTTTTTGGTGGTTAATTGGAGCTAAGAGTCTCAGAGACTTCCTGCCTGGGTTGGCCTCTAACTGTGATTCTCAGATTTCAGCCTCCTGAATAGCTAGGATTACAGGCATGAGCCACTAGTGCCCAACTATGCTTTTAATTTCTGATGCTCAGACCTGAGTGTGAATAGCATTTAATGGGTAGCATTCAAGTGGACATTATTGTTCATTATAAACACATTAGAATATACCTAGCTCTTAAGGTCATGTGAGTCCCATTGTAACAGCAGCGTGGAAAGAGACCTTACATGTTTGTGGAAGCCACTTGAGGATGAGCCACTTGCTCATTCAAAGGCAAACGAATTTTATGCTTCAGAAAGAAATGGTGGGGTTATTTGGTTTCTAGGTATTTTCAAGTGTTTGAAAGAAAACAGAGATTAGAAAATGGCAATATACAGCAATGAAACATTTAAACCTTTCAACATTTAAGAGGATTTTTAACTATCAGACTTTTGCAAATGAAGTTATGAACAGAAAGGTTATATAATTTGTAATTTCATAGTAAGTGATGGGCCACTAAAATTGGAATTACATGGTTAGATAGAAAGGGGAGCCAGTGGTTGAAAATAGAATTATGAAACTAAAGCTATAGAATCTATGTATTTAATTTTGTTGTGCTTTTATGTCTGTTTTGAATTACCTATCCATTGGATTATAGTAAATCAACTCCTTTCATACTAGAATTTGATAGAGAAGTCACTACAACAACAAAGTTCGGATATTTTTTTGATTGTGAATATGAAAGCATATAAATAGCATTTAATGACTGTCATTCTAATGTTTTATTTTTTTTGGGTCTGGTCGTGGGGCCTGAACTCTGGGCCTCGATGTTGTCCCTCAGCTCTTCAGCTCAAGGCTAGCGCTCTACCACTTGAGTCACAGCACCACTTCTGGCTTTTTTTCTTTTTGCTTATGTGGTGCTGAGGAATCAAACCCAGGGCCTCATGCATGCAAGGCAAGCGCTCTACCACTGAGCCACCTTCCCAGCCCTCATTCTAATGTTTTAGAGGACAAATTTAAAAGCAAAATACCCTGTTTCAGGGAACTTGGAAGTTTAACTATATTTTTTTTATTAATACCAAAACATTCTCCATGCAAATAATGTCAAAATTAATGTTAATCACAATAAATATATATTTCAGATATTCATTTAAAAAAGTGATACATGGTAAAATAAATGCTATGTTTCCAACTTCTAGTGCCAGTTCTTTTAGCTGGAGCTGCATGATTTTAGTGAATAATTTAGCATTTCTTTAATGCAGACTTAAGCATTTAAATTTAGTCTAATAAAGAATTTGGACTATAGGATGACATTGTATTAATGCTGACTCTTGTGTTTATAGCTCACTTTCCATTTTATCCTGTTTGCTATTTGAGTCAGAGATAAGTTTATATATTTATAAGTATTCCAACCTAAATTATGAAAAGCATCCTTAATTTCTGCCTTTAAGTTGGGAAATATGTCAGATTTTTTTTTTTTTTTAATCAAAACTAAGATGCTGCTGGGTCCTGGTGGCACATGCCTGTAATCCTAGCTACTCAGGAGGCTGAGATCTGATCACTGTTCAAAGCTAGTGTGGACAGAAAAGTTTATGAGACTCTTATCTCTAATTAACCAACAGAAAGCCAGAGTAGAGATATGGCTTAAATGGTAGAGCATCAGCTTTGAGTTTGAAAAAGCCAAGCAAAAGTAAAGGCCCTCTCATATCTAAAATACACTTAGAACTCAAAAAATTAACTCCCCCCCCCCAAAAAAAAAAACAAATCCTCAAAGAAACAACCGCCTCACTAATATATGGGCTAAAGACTTAAAGAGAGACTTCTCTGAAAAGGAAATAAGAATGGCCAATAGATACATGAAGAAATGCTCAACTTCTCTGGACATTAAAAAAATACAAGTCAAAACAACATTGAGATTCTACCTCACTCCAGTTAGAATGGCTATAATCAATAAATCTATTAACAACAGATGCTGGATGGGATGTGGCCAAAAGGGAACCCTACTGCACTGTTGGTGGTAGTGTAAACTTGTTCAACCATTTTATAAAGCAGTCTGGAAGTTCCTCAAAAGACTCCACATAGAGCTTCCCTAGGACTCAGCATTCCACTCAAATGATTAATGTACTCAAATGATTACAAACAAGGCCATATTAAAGCTACCAGCACAACTATGTTTATTGCAGCATTATTGACTATAGCTAAGATATGGAACCAACCCAGATGGCCCTCAGTAGATGAATGGATCAAGACAACATTGTGTGTGTGTGTGTGTGTGTGTGTGTGTGTGTGTGTGTGTGTGTGTGTGTATGAATTCTATGCTTCCATCCGAAAGAATGACACCACCCCATTTGTTAGGAAATAGAAAGACTTGGAAAAAAATATTAAGTGAAGTAAGCCAGACACCCAAAGAAATGCATAGTTTCCCTCATTTGCAATAATTAGTATAAGTCTAGGATAATTTTATGAGTAGAAAAACTCAAAAGCTATGCACTTATCACCATAATAAGTGAAATGAACCCCAAGATATGGACACAAGTCTTTGTTGTTGTTTTTAATGTACTCTGATTTTTTTTTTTGTTTCCTTTGTATGTTATTTCCCCTATGGTATATCCCCTGTTGTCACTGTACTTGATTTTGGTACTCTGCATCTTGTATATACATTTATCTAATTTAGGGAGGGAAGGGAATAACAAAATGCTGAAACAAAGACACAGGATGATCTATTGCACCAATGACACAAGACACTGTTGGAATCAAACTTTACAACTTTTGGGGTGGGACAGGCAAGGGAAAAATGGGGATGGTGGGGGAGGGAAGGGTTAGGGAGAGAATAACAAAGGAGGGGGTAATTGCTCATAAGAAATGTACTCATTACTCAGGTAACTGTAACCTCTATGTACAGCATCTTTACAATTAAAAAAAAATAGTTGAGGCTTTGAGTTTAGTCTCTGGTACTGGGAAGAAAACAAACAAAACCACTAAAAGGCTTTATCTGTTCCTGCTACTTAAATGTCATAGTTGGCATAGTTCTTAAGTTCCATTTGAGAATCATCATTGGTAATCTGGAGGCATAGTATCCAAATGATAAAATTCACATGAAACATTTGTCTTGGGGACCAGTTTACCAAATGATATAGTGATTAATTTTAAATATTAAAAATTTAAGCTTGCCAAGATAAGCTGGAAGTGGTGGCTCAAACCTATAATCTTAGTACTCAGGCGTCTAAGCCTCTAAGCCTGAGTACTCCTTGAGTTGAGACCATCCTGGGTTAAGCCCGAAGAAACAAACAGGTAAATTCACAGTCTCAGGGTGCGATAGCCAAAAACTTGACTTGGAAAAATATAAGTTCTCTTACACATGAAAATATGCAGGCTGTGTGTATGAAATATTCTACTAGATACTATGCATTAGATCACAAATAGTGGGATAATACAAACTTCGAGAATACCAAGTTAAATGGTTCATCTGAATCTCCAGACCTTTCTTGGTGGTTATTTTTAGCATCTTTAAGGATTTGAGATTTACTTAATATTGTGACTAGAAATTTATATTTTTGTTCTTTAGAGTTCCTGGATACCCTACAACTATTTTTTAGGAATTGAAATACTTAGTTAATGCTGGATTAATAACATTTACTTTGCAACTGATGCAACTGAAATGTGGCTTATGATGTTTGTTATATTGCTAGGTTTTGTGGCTCATGCCAGCTACTTGGGAGGCAGAGATTGTGTTTCAAGGCCAATCTGGAAAAAATGGTATCTCAAAGAACAAGCCTGGTATGGCAGTTCATGTCTGTAATAATCCCAGGTACCTGGGAGTCAGAGATGGGAGAATCATGGTCTGAAGCCAATCCTGGAAAAAGTGTGGGTTCTTGTCTGAAAAATAACAAAAGCAAAACAAGGAGGTATGGCTCAAGTGATAGAGCACTTTAATGTAACCAATGTAAGGCATTGAGTTCAAACTCTACTGTTACCAAAAACAAAAATAAAACATTATATTTATAAACTTCAGTGTGTTTCAGATTATATTCAGTAGATTATAAATATTTTATAACTAGGCTTTTTAATTTCAAAGAAACTCTTAAGCTAGATATTCCTTATACTAATTCCAATATATTAATAGTGTTGTAGTTCTTAATACTGATATTATTTAATGATTGTATTTATGGCTAAAAATATGAGAAATATGCCATCAATAAGTGTGTGTGTATAACTGAAACAGTTTCACAAAATGGTAAGTATATACCTGTAACTTGGCAAAAATAGATTAGTTTGAAAGTATACTTTTGTCATTTGAAGTACAGAAGATCAACATTTATGTAGTATTGACTGATAAAATGACCTAGCATACAACATTGCTTAATCTATATAAAACATTTGAGAAACATGGATAAACAAAAGAATGATACACAATTAGCTAGTTGACGTGGAGATCAACTAGCTTGAGAAACTTAGACAATGTTAACTTAGAAATGTTAATTTGGAGTGTTGAGCATAGTAGTGTTTGATAGGGATTAGGCGCCTGAAGGTAGAAAGGCTCAAGGCCAAATATCTTCCATACTATTGGGTAGATCACTAAATATCTTTTTATTAAGCTTCTTTATCTATAAACTAGTAATACTAAATCTATTCTGTGAGAAAGTGTTGATATTAACTCTTAATTTACAAAAATAAAGACTCAAAGTTATTAAATAATATGTTCATTAAATAATGTGGTCTTTTTTTTCCTACTTACAATCCAGTTGGCTGTCTAAGGATCCTTATAAGATGATGTTATTCTGAGCATTATGGAACTCTCCTCATTCCAGATAACTAGGTTAGAGAGGAGATGGTAGAATGACAGAAATTGTTTGAAGTATGTATAGTGAAAGTAGCATAGTAAAAGTTATGTTGCAAGGACACATAGGAAAATAGAAGCCTATATTCTTTGTCATTTAATGTCCTTTTCAATTTTATTTTAAATATAAAGAGAGGATTGTAAAAAGGTGGACTCCATCCCAATGATTATCTTAATTCAAATGCCATGTAAGTGGAGTCCAATGAAATTAATATTTTAAAGTATTTTAAGGAAGATTACAATGTAGAAATTTTACTGGGAGATTAATTTTTTCAATACTTTATTTCTAGCTGTGACTTTCTTTGAACAACTGATGATTTATATCCTTGTGCCAAGTTTCTACAAATAAAAGATGGGAGGATTATTTTCTCGATGGAGGGTAAGGAATACTCTTATATCATTGGATTTCTTAAGCTTAACATAAACATGTTACATAAAGCTTTTTGTAAAAGTCTCCTTTGTAGTATAGCCTTTTTTGTTGTTATTGTAGTTTGATATCTATTAATTTCTCTTTAATTTTTTCATTTTTCTATCAAAACTACTTTTTACTTTGGATATTATTGTAGTACTACTTAAAGTAGTGTGTGTGTGTGTGTGTGTGTGTGTGTGTGTGTGTGTGTGTATGCATGACATTACTAGGATTTGAAATCAGACTAGATGTGTTGTCCCTTACCTTTTTTGCTATTTATTTATTTATTTATTTTTGTTGGTTATGGCTCTTGAACTCTGGGCCTGGGTGCTGTCCCTCAGCTCTTCAGCTCAAGGCTAGTGTTCTACCACTTGAGCCACCGCACCACTTCCAGCTTTTTCTGTTTATGTGGTGCTGAGGAATTGAGGTGCTGGAGCCTCATGCTTGCGAGGCAAGAACTCTACCACTGAGCCACCTTCCCAGCCCCTGCCTTCATCCTTTTGATGGTTAATTGGAAATAAGGAGTCATTTTTGCCTGGGCTGGCCTCAAACTGAAATCCTCAGATCTTAAGTCTCCTGAATAGTTAGGGTTATTGCAATGAGCCACTGATGCTCCAATATCTTTTTTATAGAATTATTTTACTTTGAGTTATATATTTTTATTTCTATATTTATATGTGTGTAAATGATTATTTTAATTTTTTTGTCATACTACCAAAATTTCAAACTTTTTTCAAAGGTGATTGAAATTAAGTGTTCTATGCACTACTTATAGCTTGAACTCATGGCCTCATGTTGTTGCTTCGTTTTTTGCTGATTAACTGGAGATGGAAACTGTAGGGCTCCATCTGCATTTTCTGTCCCATTGGCTTGGAATGGAGATCCTCTTATCTCAGCCTCTTGAGAAACTAGTATGAGCCTACTGGGAACTGGCCATACTTATGTTTTTAACAGATTATATCTTTTTCTTAAAGAGAATCACAGATATTTACTGAATTCATACCAAATATGCTTTTAGGAATTATATATTAAGCAAAATTAGAAATTAGGGTAATTATATTAGAAAAGCCCAGAACTAGAGAATGCAAATTATATTGATTTATACTCTTCTGTAAAATAAGAAGAAATACCTACTTATCTCTTAACTCCTTATTACCATAATAATAGAATCTAGCATTACTTGGTACATAATTTAGTTTTTGCTGTTAATCAAATAATCCATATTTTAGATTGGTATTGTATTAATTTCCTTTATTTTTTTGTCAACAGATAACATTGATGTATTTATGGTATATAATATGAGGTTTTGAAGTGGAATGGTTAAACCTAGATAATTTCATATTTGTTACATCACTTAGTTGTCATTTTTATGGTGAGAACACTTAACGTACACTCTCTTAGCATTTGTCAAAAATACAGTATTTCGCCAGGTGCTGGTGGCTTATACCTGTAATCCTAGGGACTCAGGAGGCTGAGGTCTAAGGGTTGTGGTTTGAAGCCAGCCTGGGTAGGAAAGTCTGTGAGACTCTTATCTCCAATTAACCACCAGAAAACTTGTAAGTAGAGCTGTGGCTCAGAGTGGTAGTGTTAGCCTTGAGTGGAGAAAGCTCAAGGACAGTGCCCAGGCCCTGAGTTCAAGCCCCATGACTAACAATAACAACAACAACAAAAAAAATAGTGCATCATTAGTTATAGTTACTATGTTGTATAAGAACTGTATATATAATGATCTGTTGAACTTCTCCTATCGTCTGTATTTTTTGATTCTCCAACTCAACAACTGCCATACTCAATTTTGCTAGATTCTGGTAGCCACCATTTTTTTTTCCTTTTGTGGTGGTATGGGGACTTGAACTCAAGATCTAGCTGCTATCTCTTAGCATTTTTTCTGAAGGTTGGCTCTCTACCACTGCAGTCACAGCAACACCTTTAGCTTTCTTTGTAGTTAATTGCAGGTGAGTCTCAGGATCTTTGCTGTCTCAGCTGGTATGCATCAATAGCATTACAAGTGTGAGGTACCACCCCTTGGCTACCATTTTACTTTCTACTTGTTTGAGATCAGTTGTCTTGATGCCAGACATGAATAAGATGATCCCCAATTTTTTTTTTTCTTTTTTGTCGGTTGGGGCTTGAACTCTGTGCCTGGGTACTATCCTCAGCTCTTAAGCTCAAGGTGAGTGCTCTACCACTTTAGCCACAGACCTCTTCTGGTTTTCTGAGTGGTTTATTGGAGATAAGAGTCTCACAGACTTTCCTGCCCAGGCTGGCTTTGAACCATGATCCTCAGATCTCAGCCTTGCTAGGATTACAGGCATGAGCTACCAGTGCCTGGCTTGTTAACAACTCTTAAAGGAGCTATAATGAGTTGATATTTTTTACAGTCTTAGATTTTTAGTTTTTCCTTTTGCTATCATTTTTGGGGTTCAAATTCAGAGCCATGTGCTTGCTATGCAAGGGCTCTATGCTTTCTAGCCATTTTTGCTTTAGTTACTCTTCAAATAGGGTCTTACTTTGGCTGGCCTGAGATTGGAACCTTCCTATCTATCTACCTATGTCTCTTATGTACATGGGATTACATGCGTGAGCCACCATGTCTAGCCTTATTTGTATTGTTGAGTATATAATTGGTCAATATTTTTTCACTTGTTATGAGCTGTTTTGGCTAATGTTTATTATAGGTGGTATAAAATTACCTTTTGCAAATGAGCTATGCCATAATGTTCTTAAATGTACCTTAAAAATCTGATATTCATAAAAAATAACATATTTTAGGAATCTAGAATAAAGATAGTCTGTTGATTTTTGTCTCCAAGGCAATACTGACTCAGACCATACTTAGTCCATGAATATTTTATATGCGAATTCTTTTAAAATATTCATCTCAAAATTTTTCTCGGAGCAAAATTAGTTTCTGTCTATAAAGTATGTTTTCTTGAGATTGAGAATGGTAAAAGTTAACCTGGTCGTTGAGGACTCATACCTGTTATCCTAGCTCCTTAAGAGGCTGAGACCTGAAGGATTGAGGTTTGAACCCAGCCTGGGCAGAAAAGTCTGCAAGACTCCATCTCTAATTAAATAACAAAATGTTGATTGAAGGCCTGGCTCAAGTGGTAGAGTGCCCTTTATAAGCATGCAAGTTCAGGGAGAGTGAGATATCCTAAGTTCAAGCACTGGCACAAAGAAAACAAAAACAAAGAATGGCAAAAGAGTAATAAAATCCTAAGAATAAAGTCAAGTAGAAAAAAGCTTATGTTTTAAGTCTATGTCATTCCATTTGTAATTAAATTGTAATTAAATCTGCAGTTAAAAATAGAAATATATAGTTTGACAACATTTGATAAAAATGTATTTTGAATTGAAATTTTTTATGATTATATAAATTAAAATATTTCTAAGTTTGCAGCAACAAGTTTAAATCTTATTTCTATTTCTATAACAGGCAAAACCTTCAACTGTAGAAGTTCTAGAAAGTATAGATAAGGTATGTTTTTGGCTCAGATATTTTAATTCATTTTGTGTTAATATTTTAGTAATCATTATTTTAATGAACAGATGTAATATGGGAATTTAGAGTTGATATAGAAATATACCTGAGAACTTTATTGTTACCTGATCTTAACAAAAATCCAGTCTATCAGTGGTTTAAGAAGTCTATCAAATAATAGACCCTCAGAACGAAAACAGACCTACAGTGTGTAAGGTTTGCAGGAAAAGAAACCCACCACATGGGTTAGGCAGAAAAGAATTTATTGAGGGAAGAGCAACTGCCAGCCCACAGAAGATGGAAGCATGCAGAGACAGAGGGAAGGAAAATGAGAAAAAGAGAGAAAGAAGAGGGGATTCCTGTTGAGCCCGATTATTTAGGGAAAGGCAAGAGGTGGGACCACAGAGGATGTGGAAGTGATCTCAGAGCTTGGGGCCCTATGCAGATTCACAGGTGATTACTAGTTTCAGGCAGGTGAAGAAGAAGGGGGAAGGGGCTGTTCTCCCAGGCAGACCTAACACAGTGTGGCATAAGTCAGTGTAACTGATAGCATACAGAAGGTTATAGGCTATTGTGTAACAATTTTTATCAGTCTGTAGAACATTTATAGCTTTTTGTATTTCCTATTATTATAAAAAGTGTTCCCTTTTATTTTCCTGAGAATATTGGATGTGGTTAAGAGACTGAAAGAGATGCAGTACAGGTTGCTTATTTTTTGTGTGTTGATCCTGGGACTTGAACTTATGTCTGGGTGTTTTCTTTGAGCTTTTTATTATTTATTTATTTTGCTAGTGCTCTATCACTTTAGCCACAGCTCCACTTCTGGCATTTTTGGTGCTTAATTGGAGATTAGCATTTGCAGGACTTCCTTGCTTGGACTGGCTTTGAACTGCAATCTTCAGATCTTAGCCTCTTGAATAGCTAGGATTACAGGTGTGAGCCACTGGCATCCAATAATTAATTTTTTAATTGCCAGAGTTTTGAAAGGCCATATATATGAAACATTACTTGATTGACTCAATAAATATTTCCTGATGTCAATTTCATTTTGCTAATCTTTGCCAATTTGATGGCAAATAGTAATTTTTGTTTTAAAAAGTGTTTTGTTAGAGTAGGCATTATAAAATTTTGGCTTCAGTTTTAGCTTCCTTTTCATTTTATATTCTGTTTTAAAATATTAGTATATTACATTTTATTGACTTTTAAATAATTCTACAATTGCTTTTCCATCATGCAAAAAAACATTTTTTAACTTTTTAAATTTTACCGAAATTTGAGATTTATAATGTGGGATAATTTTCTCTTTAACAGGAAATTCAAGCATTGGAAGAATTTAGGGAAAAAAATCAGAGATTACAAAAATTATGGGTTGGAAGATTAATTCTCTACTCTTCAGTTCTATATCTGTTTACATGCTTAATTGTGTACTTGTGGTATCTACCTGATGAATTTACAGCAAGACTTGCCATGACACTTCCATTTTTTGCTTTTCCATTGATGTAAGTAAATTATTCTTCTTACTGATGTTTTCCTTTTCTGACCAGATAGGTTTAATATATTCAGTCTTTTTTTATTATGAAATAGTAATATCTAAGATTGAAGAAATATGATTTACTTTTGCAGCTTGAAGAAAGCATTTTTTAAAGTTAGAGAAATTCTTTTTTTTAATTAAGTTTTTTTATTGTGAAAATACTCTACAGAGGGGGAGAAATTCTTTTATAGCTTTATTTGGATTCCAATATATCTAAAAGTGTCACCTAGTGTTAATAATGATAGTTTTATATGGCAATGTTTTGTTAGTCTCTAGTAGGTGTCCATGATATCCTAAAGGTTTTGTCTTGGAGTAGGGAGAAGTAATAAGTGGGGGAGAGTTTGTAAAACCAAAATATGCAAATGGATCTGAATATGTATTCATCGCAACTTTCTTGTTTTCCCTTTTTTAGTCACTGCAATAGGCAGTTGATCCTTAAGTATTTTGTAATTTAGCACTTTATAGGAGGCATCTCATGACTTGAGAATTTTGGGAGACAATTGAACAAAAGCTTATTCATTTGGCATTTATGGTTATCAATTTTGTACATATTGCATTATAGTGGGTATAGTACACAAAAACACAAAATCACTGTCTAGAGATCTTAGACTACCTACATTAAGCAATAAATATGATGACTGTCCTGTCATTGGAAGAACAGAATGCTATGGGAGCATTTAACAGGGACCATTACCCAGTCTGGGGTGAGGCAAGGGGTCAAAGAAGAGCCTTGATGTTAGTTTTTCATTGCTGCTAAAACTTACGCAGCTTAAAACAACATACATTATATTAGAATTCTGAAGGCTGGAAGTATAGGCAGCTTGACTAGTTCGCTGCTTAAATCAAGAATCAGCTGGCCCATGTTCTGGAATCTGGGGAATCTGCCTCACCCTTAGGGTTGTTGGCTAACTTCTGCAACTCTCTGACTTACTTTGCCCTTGACTAGTAGAAATTTCTGCTTTGTAAGAGTTTATGTGGTTATATTATAGCTTCCAAACCAATCGAGGAGAATCTTATCTTAGAATCAATAATAACTAATTAGATCTAATAACTAATTAGATCTTCAACTTTCCTTCCAGTATCTAGATAACTGTTAAGCCAGGAATCCCTTTGAGACTAGAGGAAATATATCTTTAAAATTCTATTTTTTATAGATACCTGAAAAAGTGTTTGTAGAATAAGTGTCTACAGAAAAGTTCATCTATAGTTGTGTGACATGACAGGGTATTTTAGGCCAAAGAAACAGCATACTCAGAGGCCCTAAGATAGGCTAGAACATGGTAGATTTAAAAAGTTAAGAGTCCTAGTAACTAGGCTAATGATGTATTATGTGGATGTTGGTCCATGGTAAAGATTTTAGACTTTATTCTAAAATTATGGGAAGCCATTGGGGCCACTAAGGGAACAGAATGAGAATAAATTAGAGGCGGGGCGGGGGCCGGGGGAATAAGATTGGATATAGAGCAGGAAGTTAGGTTAGTATAGTTGATGAGAAAAATGATTAACTGTGATATGGAATGCTGGGGTTTAAGAGGAACAAGTGAAATGAATGAAGTGGACAGAATGAAGAGATTTAGGAGATAGAATTGATGTAATATGAAGAGGCTTTTGGTGATTGGTTAAATAGGGTGAGGAGGAGGAATCACATTAAGGATCAAGCTCAAGTTTATGGCTTAGAATATTCAGACATTCATTTAAATAGAGAAGGAACAACATGAGCAGGTTTAGTGACCCACTGAGAGTAAAATACTCACGCATTTTCCAGATTTATCAGTCAAATGAATGGTTAAATAGAAGTATGAAGCTTAGGATAAAAATTTGAATGGGGGGGCGGGGAAGGATGGGAAGGGATGGGAAGGGGAAACAAAGGAGGAGGCTACAATGCTTGATAAGAAATGTACTCATTATCTTGCCCATGTAATGGTCAATGGCAGTCAAAAAGCATAAAATAAAATACAAAAATAAGAAAGTAGATATGCTGCTAAGTAGAATGAAGACTTAACCACAAGATATTTTCTTTTTTATGTAATGTACTATTATTGACCAAACTCATCCTAGACTTTGGTCTTTGTACAGTATTTTCACAATAAAAAAAATTTGAATGAGACAGATTTAAGCTTTTGTAGCTTATAAATATTAAGAATGAAGCCCTAATCTTTTAAATGATTATGATTAGGCACCTGCAATTGGTGCCTAAATATTGGCCTAGATACTGATGATGGGGAAAGTATTCATATGAGTTTTTTTTCAAGGTGTACATTTTTATTGAAGTGATCTCAAGTTGGTGCACAGGGGAGTTCCAGCCACTGTCACACCTCAATCCATTTCCAGGGAGATTTAAAGCCTTTCTTCATATATGTCATGTTGAGGGAGGAATAAAAAGGGCGAGGGTCACCATGACTGCCCATTCAAAAGAAAACAAAAAAATAGTATTAAGGGGATTTAAAAAGTTTCATATTACATCATGTACATGAAAGCAGTGTTGTCTCTTCCCTGTACACACTTGGTTAGGGCAAGCTGGTAGGCCACTCTGCTTCCTAAGAGGGAGAAGGCTGAAGTGGCTTTTGAGAGGGTGAGGGATTTTCTGTAACAATGTATCTTGAATGTAACAATATTTTGAATGACTTAAGAGAACAATGTACAATAAATTTTGTCATGGAATTTGGGATTAGAAACACGAAGAAGTAGATACAAGAAAACAGTTTTAGTTTTTTTTTTTCAATAGATGATGTCCTAAAATAGGCTACTTTAGGTTCGTCCTAGAAGACCTCTTTTTTTTTTTGGGTCTGGTCGTGGGGCCTGAACTCTGGGCCTGGGCACTGTCCCTCAGCTCTTCAGCTCCAGGCTAGCGCTCTACCACTTGAGCCACAGCGCCACTTCCGGCTTTTTTTTCTTTTTGCTTATGTGGTGCTGAGGAATCGAACCCAGGGCCTCATGCATGCAGGGCAAGCGCTCTACCACTGAGCCACCTTCCCAGCCCAAGACCTCTTTTGAGAAAGTTATGAATTGAGAAATAAAGATTAAGGAAGAACCAGTGTGGCAAAAGTTGGAATTGATGAAAATTATATATACAGTATTTAATGGCATTTATATAAACAGAGATGAGATATTATATGAAAGAATCCTCATAATAATAATGGCAATCCTCTCTAGTTGATTGTTTTTTTAAATTAGGTATTTCATTCCATATGTTTTTGGCAGCATTTGAAATTTTTGTTTCTGTTCATTCTTCATATCCTTTGTATCAGGAGTTGAGGGAAGATCTTTCAAGAATAGAGCAGAAAATACTATGAACCTGATGAGAATATGATTTACTTGAGGGGAAAAAGAAAAATTTTGTCTCCTTAAATGTATAATTCCTCGAGCTTTTTGACCTTACTGTGTCCTTCTATTTTTTTGTCACCTGCATCTAGTATTTCTTGACTTGTTAAGCTGTAGCAGTTTCTCAATTTGCCTTATTTACATTTTTGACTTTGTTCTCAGCTATTGCAACTTTCATTTCAGTAAGCTATATATTTTTGAAGTCGTAGACCAGTTATCCAACAAATAATAGACTTGTCCTGGTCAATGGCAGTCCAAAAGCATAAAATAAAATACAAAAATAAGAAAGTAGATATGCTGGTAAGTAGAATGAAGACTTAACCACAAGATATTTTCTTTTTTATGTAATGTACTATTATTGACCAAGCTCATCCTAGACTTGGTCTTTGGAAAATAAGTACATGACTAGGATTAAAATGTTAGAGACAGAGAGAGTGATAAAATGCCTCGCTTTATTCTTCACAGTTTATATTAATTTTACAGCTTAGAAATCTGGCTGATATTTCTAAAATGTGACAGCTGTCTATATATTCCCATTTCCTAAATGCATTTACTAGAGAGGTCATGGATCAGGACTGAGCATTTATTTATTTATTTATTTTTTTGGGTCTGGTTGTGGGGCCTGAACACTGGGTCTGGGCGCTATCCCTCAGCTCTTCAGCTCAAGGCTAGCACTCTACCACTTGAGCCACAGTGCCACTTCCGGCTTTTTTCTTTTTGCTTATGTGGTGCTGAGGAATCGAACCCAGGGCCTTAGGCATGCAAGGCAAGCGCTCTACCACTGAACCACCTTCCCAGCTCATGGACTAAGCATTTATTATATTCCAAAAAGGACTATTCCAAAATATTCCTTTGTTGTAAATTATTACTGCTCCACAGAAGATGCTTTGAGATTTTATCTTTTCTTTGCCATGTAATATGAAATACTTTGGTGGCATTCCAAATTATTTTTCTAGAACCTGAATGTTCACTAGTATATTTATCTAACCTTTCAACTCTTACTGAAACGTAAATGAAACTTAAATTGTAGTCCAAAAGCTAATTATATTTCATAAGCATTCTTAAGACTGTTTCATAGGGAAAGTCTAAGGTACACTTAACAATTTTGTATTTCTGCATCATACTGACATTACTTTGGGAGTTGGTTCAATTTTTTCTTTTTAAAAATTTGTTTTGAGATAAGGTCTCTCTCGTTCTCCAGGCTGGCCTTGAACTCATGAGCCTTAGGCCTCCGCCTCCCAAAGGTGTGCTTCACCAGGAACTAAGTTGGTTTATTTGTTTTTTTGTTAGTTTGTTTTGTTTTACTTGAACAATTATTTAGTTTTATCTCTATCATTAACTTTTTTTTTTCCCCCCAATGGTGCTAGGGGTTGGACTCAGGGCTTTATACATACTAGGCAAGTACTTTACCATCCCATTCTAAGATTAACTTTATAAGCAGATTTTTAGACTTCACTAATTTTTTTTTTTGGTTGGTCGTGGGGCCTGAACTCTGGGCCTGGGCGCTGTCCCTGCACTGAGTCTCACGGACTTTCCTGCCTGGCCTGGCTTTGAACCATGATCCTCAGAGCTATGCCTCCTGAGTAGCTAGGATTACAGGTGTGAGTCACGGGTGCCTGGCAAGACTTCACTCATTTTTGAGTAATTATAATTTTGTAGACATTTCATTTTTTGTAGTTTCTGAAATCAATTACAAAATGTTTATCATCCTAAAGTCAACCATATATTTTTTTCTTTTGATTCCTTTTTGTTTTCCGCTTAAAGTGGGAAAGAAATTTAAACCTTTAAGGATATGACTTTGATCATCGACTAGTATGTACTAGATATTTCCTCAGACCAGCTGGAAGGTTGGAAAACATTTTGAGGGAACTTCTGAGTGGGCCATGTGGGTGTCATTGTATCTGCATCATTATATTTGTGAGATCCATCCACATTGTACAGTATATTAATAGTATCTTCCTTTTTATTGCTGAATAGTATTCTGTGATATTAATGTATCACACTTTGTTTAGCCACTTACCTGCTGAAAGATACTGTATTGCTTCTGGTTTCTTGTTATTTTAGATGGTGCTAGTATGTAGTTTTTTGCATGAAAATGGTTTCATTTCTCTGACATATTACAAGTACAGATGCTGAGACATAAAGTCTGTGCATGTTTAATTTTTTTTTTTTTTTTGGTCTGGTCGTGGGGCCTGAACTCTGGGCCTGGGCGCTGTCCCTCAGCTCTTCAACTCAAGGCTACCGCTCTAGCACTTGAGCCACAGTGCCACTTCTGGCTTTTTTTTCTTTTTGCTTATTTGGTGCTGAGGAATTGAACCCAAGGCCTCAGGCATGCAAGGCAAGCACTCTACCACTGAGCCACCTTCCCAGCCCCTATGTTTAATTTTTTAAGACATTGATAAACTTTTTCAGAGTAAGTATACCATTTTACATTTTTCCTAAGGTGTAAATGAGTGAACTAGTTTCTTTCAGCCCTGCAACAATTTAGTATTATCACTATTTTCTATTTTGATTGTGTGTGTTTTTCTATGTGTGCTAGTACTGGGACTTAAACTCTGGACCTTGAGCTCTTGCTTGTTTTTTTTCCTAGTTAGTACTCTACCACTTGAACCACACCTCTAGTTCTGTGTTTATGGTGGCTAATTGGAGTGTCCAAGTTTTATTTGCCTGGGCTGGATTCAAACAGATCCTCATATCTCAATATCTCAGCTTTCTAAGTAGCTAGGATCATAGGCATGATTTGTCTGGTTCCTGTTAACTATTCTGTGTGTAGTTATGGTGTGTGTGTGTGTGTGTGTGTGTGTGTGTGTGTGTGTGTGTGTGTGTGTGTGTGTGTGTGTGTGTGTGTGTGTGTGTGTGTGTGTGTGTGTGTGTGTGTGTGTGTGTGTGTGTGTGTGTGTGTGTGTGTGTGTGTGTGTGTGTGTGTGTGTGGTTCCTGGGGCTTGACCTCAAAGCTTAGGCACTGTTTGTCCTTGAGCTTTTTCACTTGAAGTTAGTGCTGTACCATTTGAACCACTATCCTCAGGTCTCAGCCTCCCAAGTAGCTAGGCTTATAGGCATGAGCAACAGCATTGGGCTCTTGTGGCCTTTTGATAATTAATTGGAGATAGATTCTCATGGGATTTCCTGCCCTGGTTGGCTTTGAAGTATAATTCTCAGACCTCAGTCTCCTGAGTAGTTAGGACCATAGGCATGAGCCACCAGTGCCCAGCCTTATTGTGGTTTTAATTTATATTTTCTTGATAGCTAATGATGTTTCTTATGTTTAATTATTTTTTTTTTTTAGATTCTTAACTGAAGTATTTATTTTTTTTTATTTTTTAAATTTAATTTAATTTTATTTGTGAACATACTGTACAGAGGAGTTACAGTTACATGGGCAGGATAATGCGTACATTTCTTACCAAACATTGCAGCCTCCTCCTTTGTTTATCCTTCACATCCCTTCCCAGCCTTCCCCCTCCCCCCCTAATCCCAATCCTTCCCCCCCCCCCCCCCCCCCCCCCCCCCCCCCCCCGCACCAACGTTGTAAAGCTCGTTTTGGACATGACAACTTGTACTTCTTATTGTTGCAACAGGTCCACCTGTATCCTTAAACAACTGGTTTTTTCCCCATCTCCTCCACAAGTTATACTGACATCAAATATAGTGAAAGCAGGGGTTATACTGTGGAGGAGGGACATACAAAGCAACAAAGAGATAATCTTATAAATGTGTTAGAAACACATGCATGAAAGAAAAAAAACATTAAAATACACATCTAAGGGTTCATTTTCCTGACATCACATTATCTGACCTTTTCCGCTTGACTCATACATATACTAGATATTACAAATAAGGGAAACCATGGGACCTACGTTTCTTTGGGCCTGGCTTACTTCACTTAACATTTCCTAACAAATGGGGCAATGTCATTCTTTCTGATGGAGGCATAGAATTCCATTGTGTATATATACCACATTTTCTTGATCCATTCATCTACTGAGGGGCATCTGGGTTGGTTCCATATCTTAGCTATGGTAAATAATGCTGCAATAAACATAGTTGTGCTGGTAGCTTTAGTGTGGTCTTGTTTGTAAACATTAGGGTAAATGCCCAAAAGTGGGATTGCTGGGTCATAGGGGAGCTCTATGTGAAGTCTTTTGAGGAACCTCCATACTGCTTTCCAAAGTGGTTGAACAAGTTTACATTCCCACCAACAATGAAGTAAGGTTGTTTAATTATTTTGTATATATCTTGTCTGTTGAATTTTCTAATTAGATTCTTAAGGTTTTTTGCCTTGTTTGTTTTTTGGTAGTACTGAGGATTTAAATTCATCACATTAGGTAGGCATTCTACCACTTGAAATATCTGTGATTTCTTCTGTCTCATCTTTCTCTGTACTCTTTCTAAATCTTCTCTCTCAGATTTCTAGCTAATTCAGTGAGTTTACCATTGAGAAGTAATATTTCAGTTACCTGTTGTTAGACACAGATAATATTGAATGGGAATATTGAATGGAAAATTCCAGAAATAAACAATTTGTAACTTTAAAACTACATGTTGATTTGAGTACTGTAATATAACCATCCTGCCTAGGATGTGAATTATCCCTTTGTCCAAGAGCATTGTACACTTGCTAACTAACCCTTAGTAGTCCTTCTGATTATCAGATCCATTGTGGAGGCATCATAGTCTTTGTATTTAAGTAACTCTTGTTTGCTTAAATAATGGCCCCAAAGTGAAGATTAGTGATACATTAAGGCATAAACCATGGAAGGAAGATTAACACTGGTAATATGTAGCAATGCTGTAGAGCATTGCTACAAAATTACAGTATATAAAGAAAAAATACAGTATATAAAGAAAATACAGTATATAAAGAACAAAATACAGTATATAAAGAAAAATTACAGTATATAAACAGTTCAGTACATCTGTGATTTCAAGGATCCATTGCAAGAGTGGGGCTGGTGTATCTTTTGGAACATATAAATTAAGGGGGACAACTTAATGTAATTTTTCATTAATATATGATCTCGAGGAAGATAAACACTGTTTAACTTTTTATTTCCTTTCCCTTGACTAGGGTTATCCTTACTGCTTAAGTAGTTGTCCAAATACCATGTAGGAATCTTATTTGTTGTTTTCATAGTATCAAAATGAAGCACCAGACTTAAAAAAATGGTCTCAGTACCACATAAGCAGAAAAAAAGCCAGAAGTGGTGCTGTGGCCAGCTATTGCCATGCAACAAATTTGTCTAGAATTTAACATAAAACAACAAATATTTGTTATGTCTTTACTGTTCTTGCTCACAGGCAGGAGACTTCACGAGTGCTTAGCTGAGTGGCTTAGAGCTATTGTTATTATATAAATTGTAGATAAGTGGTTGGCTTTAAGATAATCATCCAAAGGCCTAACTAAATCTACACACTCATAGAACTGCAGAACCTTTACTAGCCCTGCTGTTATCAAATTCCAATTTACTGTTAGATACTTCATTTCTTTTATTAGACTATGTCTTTTAAGTCTATGTTGGACTTATGTTTCTTAGTTGGTTTGCCACCTCTAAAATGGGTTCTGAATCCAAATAAAAAGATGAACTCTGATTTAGTATTGTATAATTATATATATATATAATTTATATGTATATTTTTTCTAAGCTCCTATCTGTATACAGTTGTTAACAAGTTTCAGGTGTTTTTTTTTTTGCTGAGTGTTTATACTAGCTCTTTGTTACTTACCACACAAACCTTGCCATAGACTTCTCTGATTTGTTCTCATTATCCCAACTAGCTTCTTTCAGAGTGAGT
This sequence comes from Dipodomys spectabilis, assembly GCF_019054845.1. NCBI lineage: Eukaryota > Metazoa > Chordata > Mammalia > Rodentia > Heteromyidae > Dipodomys > Dipodomys spectabilis. The sequence goes on from NW_024870851.1 coordinate 1,068,041, forward strand.
AACCCAAGAAAGAGAAAGACACTTATATATTTAAAAAAAGAAAAAAGAAAAAAACAAAGAGAAAGACAGTGAATAAAAGAGGAGGCTGTAAATGGAAGCTGCAGTCTTTATAACTTTACTTTGAAGTGCCATTCTATCACTTCTGCCTGTATTATTGGTCATATAGACTAATATTGGTGGGAGAAGAAAACTTAAAGGTCTGTATGAGGAGATAAGCATTGCTGGCTGACTGCCTTGCAGATTGACTCCCCAAAATACCAATGTTAGTTTCCAATGAAGAATTAATTTTCAGGCTTATCTTCTGAATTTATGTCCAGATACAATGTGTTTTTATTTAAAATCATGAGCAATGTTTGTGTATTTTTGCCATTTTTTTATGGGGGAAAATATATTGTTATATTTACATTGAACTTAAGAGATGACTTTGATAAGCTTTTAGTTAGGATTATTCTTTGTTTTCTTGAATTCTTTCAATATCATTTGCTGTCTTACTAATAAAAAACAAAGAATTATTCTCATAAAAATATATATATATATATTTTTTGTGCTTGAACTCAGGGCTTGGGTGTTCTTGAGCTGCTTTTGCTCAAGGCTAGCACTCTACCACTTGAGCCACAGCACCACTTCTGGCTTTTTTTCTGTTTATGTGGTGCTGAGGAATTGACCCCAGGGCCTCATGCATGTGAGGCAAGCTTTCTACTGCTGAGCCGCCATCTCATCTCCCATAAAATATTTAAAAAAAATCTTTAAAAAATATCTAAAAATATTATTATTATTATTATTATTATTTTGGGTCTGGTCGTGGGGCCTGAACTCTGCGCCTGGGTGCTGTCCCTCAGCTCTTCAGCTCAAGGCTAGCGCTCTACCACTTGAGCCACAGCGCCACTTCTGGCTTTTTTCTTTTTGCTTATGTGGTGCTGAGGAATTGAACCCAGGGCCTCAGGCATGTAAGGCAAGCACTCTACCACTGAGCCACCTTCCCAGCCCCTATTTTAATTATTATTAAGTTGTTGAACAAAGGAATTCTATTAAACAAATTCATAAAATATTTAAAAGGAGGTATTTAAGTAAATTTTCTTATCCATAATTATTTGAAGGTGAGATTTAAAAAAAATTATTTCCCAAGATCAGTTATCTGGTAAGTAGGTAAGACTCAATGGTAAATATGTAAGGAAACATTATATTGTATAATGTGGTTACATTTCTAATGTGCTTGTCCATTGACACATGAGAATATATAAGAAAACTTTTGGAGTTGATATACAGTAAGGGGATTCCATAATATTGTTTTTAATCCTCTTGTACAATGGAAGCATTGATTTTGGTAGAGAATTGTACTCATCTACACAAGGGCAGTTTTGCAGTTGAAAATACCCTCAGCAAGTTAATGGATTTTTTTTTTTTTTTGGTCCGGTTATGGGGCCTGAACTCTGGGCCTGGGTGCTGTCCCTCAGCTCTTCAGCTGAAGGCTAGCACTCTACCACTTGAGCCACAGCACCACTTCCGGCTTTTTTTTCTGCTTATGTGGTGCTGAGGAATCGAACCCAGGGCCTCAGGCATGCAAGGCAAGCCCTCTACCACTGAGCCACCTTCCCAGCCCGTTAATGGATTTTAAGTGGAGAACTTCTCCTTTATGAGTTCAGGTAGACTTCTGATGTCTTCTGGCAGGAAGAAGTGGGTTTAAAATATTTAATATATAACAGAAAACAATATGCTTGATTCTAATTTTGTCTTATACTACCGAATAATTCACCTATTGTAATGATGGTTTGTTTTAAATTTTGCTTCCCCTTTAGCATCTGGAGCATAAGAACAGTGCTTATTTTCTTCTTTTCCAAGAGAACAGAAAGAAATAGTAAGTTCCAAGTTTAATATGAATACTAAAATACAGTATCTTACAGCTTTGTATTTTTGAGGCATGGTGTATTGAAATGAGAATGTAAATATGAAGATTTTCTTATGATAAAGCATATGTAAAGGGTTATGAATACAGGATGGTATTTTTAACTTGTTTTTTTCTGACTTGTTTAGAACTTTTTCATATGAAAACATTTGTTTAAATTAAGATGTCATATTTAGTAAATTTATCTTTATGCAGAACATTATGTAGAGGGAAATATAATACACATCTTTTGATTGTTTTGCTAGTTGTAGTAGCTTTCTTTAACTTCATAGCTCCATGGCTTTTATTTTTATTTTTTATGTTGTTTTTGTTAATTTATTCACAAGGTAATAAGTATATTTCTTGTCAAACTTGTTATCCCTTCTTATTTTTCTCCTACTTTTCCTCCCCTCCAGTTCCCTTCCCCCAAGTTGTATAGATCATTTCCAACATGCTGTCTTGTGAATATCACTGTTGTATTGGTTTCCTCCTTGTCCTTTGTCTCACCATTCTGTTGTTCCCCTTAGCTTCCCTAACACCATGGCTTTTTTTGGAAAGGAAAATCATGATAACAATCTACTTCTGTATGTGTTGTATATATACATATATAAGTTTTTAAAGATTTTTGGGTCTTAAAATTATGAATTCTAATTAACTAGAGATGTACACATTTCATTTTAACAACTTTCTATATGACACACTTTTTTCTTGCTTTAACTTATCACTATACAAAAGTGTAATGAACTGTCATATACCTATTTCCTAACCTAAACAATTCAATCTTGTTTAATATATTTTTTTTTTTTGGTCAGTCTCATGGGGCTTGAACTCTGGGCCTGGGCGCTCTCTCTCAGCTCTTCAGCTCAAGGCTAGTGCTCTACCACTTGAGCCACAGCACCACTCCTGGCCTTTTCTGTTTATGTGGTGCTGAGGAATTGAACCCAGGGCCTCATGTATGTAAGGCAAGCAATCTACTACTGAGCTACTGTCCCAGCCCCATCTTGTTTGATTTTTGCCTTCACCTATTTCTTTTCTTTTTTTTTTTTGGGGGGGGGGTCTGGTCATGGGCTTGAACTCTGGGCCTGGGCGCTGTCCCTCAGCTCTTCAGCTCAAGGCTAGCGCTCTACCACTTGAGCCACAGCACCACTTCCGGCTTTTTTTTTTTTATGTGGTGCTGAGGAATCAAACACAGGGCCTCATGCATGCAAGGCAAGTGCTCTACCACTGAGCCACCTTCCCAGCCCACCTTCACCTATTTCTGTATTTTGTAGTATATTCCAGATGTTACCTATCTACAACAGCAATAGATATTTTAAAAATAAATGAACACAATGCATTATTCTACCTAGAATTCTTATAATGATAACATCAAATATAATATTATTATATTTCCAACTGTCTTGTGTCATTTGCCTTTTTTTTTTTGAGGGACTTATGATCCAAATAAGGTTTGTATTACAAATACATGTCTTTCAAACTGACAACGTTGATCATAACCTCTTATATCCATTTTAGGGCTTGTGGTCAAGTTTAATGACCTTATCTTAGTAGACATTTTTGAGACTTTTTTCTCTTTGAGAGAGCATTAACTCTGTTTGCCTCACATCAGTAATTAGCTGACTCCACACCAAAAGTCAAACTAAAATCAACCAGTTAACTAAAAAAAGTCACAAATGAACAAAATATATCTAGCTATTTTTTTTTTTTTTTGCCGGTCATGGGGCCTGAACTCTGGGCCTGGGTGCTGTTCTTGAGCTCTTCAGATCAAGGCTAGTGCTCTACCACTTGAGCCACAGTGCTACTTCCAGCCTTTTCTGCTTATGTGATGCTGAGGAATTGAACCCAGGGCCTCATGCATGCAAGGCAAGCACTCTACCACTGAGCCACCTTCCCAGCCCCCCTAGCTACTCTTAACTTTATACAGATGAGCGCTACCTCCACCACCAAAAAGGTCATTTAGCTCCATCAGTGCTTAGTATGCCTTTTTTTTTTTTTAAATGATATTCTGGAAGACTAGCTTTAATCCATCTATGGCTAACCTTCATTTATGCTGTGGATTTTGGATACTCTGACCATCTGAAGAACTTGTTTTTTACAATTGCTTCCTCCAGTAACTTTTCCTTTTGTATCTGTTTCTATTGAATTATTCCTACAGACATGTAATTTTGCCATAATACACCATAGAAGGTGAGGACACCTAATTCTATACTCTCTCAAAGTTACCAATGATTTCTCTTTCTCCTTTAAATTAAAACTTAAAAAGTTGTCTAAAGCTGGGTACCTGTGGCTCACGCTTATTATCCTAGCTACTCAGGAGACTGAGATCTGAAGATCTCAGTTTGAAGCCAACCCGGGCAGAAAAGTCCCCATGAGACTCTTTTTCTTTATTTTTCTTTATTTTCCCCCCACCCCCCAGTTCCCCTGACCCCCCATCCCCCCCCACCACCTCCTACCCCACCAAAGTTGTAAAGTTGGTTTTTCGACAGTCTGTACGTCTCATTGTTGTAATGAGTCCACCTGTAACCCTACTTAAACAGTTTGTTTTTTCCCTTCCCCTCCACAAATTATATCAACATCAAATACAGTGAAAGCAGGGCTTACCCTGGGAGCCCATAAGACTCTTATCTCCAATTAACCATTCAAAAACTAGAAGTGGCACTGTGGCTCAAGTGGTAGAGTGCTAGCCTTGAGCACAAAGAGCCTCAGGGACAGTGACAGTGCCCTGAGTTAAAGCTCTACAGTGGGGGCGGGAAGGGGAATGTAGTTGTGAAGATGGGAGGGAAGGGTTGGTAGGGGAAAAACAAAGGAGGAGGCAACAATGCTTGATAAGAAATGTACTCATTAGCTTGCTCATGTGATTGTAACCCCTCTGTACAGTATTTTCACAATAAAAATTTATTTAAAAAAAAAAGCAAAAGTTAGTATCTTTCCTCCTGCAACTTCATCCTCTGCTTTTTCTATCCATTTCTTCTTAGCTTGCTTTGTTTAAATTTGTTTCTACCATTTTTTACTGCAGTGGCTCATTTTAAATGATCTTGGTAAAGCTAGTGGTAAGTTTATTCTCATCCAAGCTTGGTTTCTTAATAACATTTGAATTAATTCAGCTATCTATACTTCTTCTTGAAACATTTGCATTTTTAAACTTTCATATTTCACTGGACTTAAAAAATAGTTTTCTGTGTTTGCACACCTTCTACTAGAATTCTGCCCTGGGTGTTCTTTTGAGAATTTGTTTAGAGCTATGTTGTCCTAACCTATGATATAAAAAAAAAAAGGTCTGTATTTGCCAATATACTATCATTTTTTAACTATTAAACATCAGAAATTTGGATTTAAATTTCAACTAAAATAGTCCAGTGTGGCTAGAGGCTACTTTATGGACAGTGCACAGATTTTGTTAATGATTCTCAAGTCTAAATTTGTGGTTACCTTCAATTACAGGGAAGTGTATACTAACTGTGTAACTGAAATGTCTACTTTAGAGTCCCCTAGGCATTTAATACTTAATAGCCAAAGCAGAACTATTCACAGCATTTCTCCTTTATGCCACTCTTACGTAGTTTTCTTTGTGTTTTTCACAGTAAATAATTATATTATTCAAATAATTTATAATATTTACATTATCAGTTTTCAGAGAAACAGAACCAATGGAAAATTTACCTATGTCTGTCTGTATGTATGTATGTATGCATGTATATATGTATGTATGTATCTATCTATCTGTCTATCTATTACTTGCTTACCTGTCTAAGGAATTTACTCATGTGATTATGAAGACTGAAAATTTTCTGAGGTTTACAGTTAGCCACAGGCACAGGAGAGCTAATGATTTAATTCCACTTCCTGAGAATACAGGAGCCAAATGGTATATGTTCTTGTTTGAAAGCTGGCAAGTTTGAGATCCAGGAAAAGCTGAAATTTAAGTTTGACTGTGAAGACAGGGAAGAGGAAATCCCAAACAAAAGCAATTATTCAGGGGAAGTTGCATCTTATTAAGCCTTTTGTTTTATTTACAGCTGATTAGATGAGGGCTACTTCTTTAGTCAGTGGGCTTTACTTAGTCTGCCAGTTCCATATATGCCAACATTAAAATTAGGTTTGACTAAATATCTGGATACATTGTATCCCAGTTGAAATTAACATGTAAATTATCACAAGACCAAAAATCTGAAAGTCATTCTTATTTTTTTGTACTAATTCACTTTAATGTTATGTCATTATTGCCTCCAGTTCTCACCTCTATTACTATAGTTTTAGTTCTTCAAGTGATTATCATTTCTTGTATCCACTACTACAGTGGTTTCTAGTCTATATATTTAATACCTTATGTCTCCTTTGCTTAAACTTCTCTAATGGCTTCCCATTGTAACCAGAATAAAATCTGAATTGTTACTTTGGCTTTCTGATTTAAGCTTTTTTTTTTTTTGGTCATGGGACTTGAATTCGGGGCCTTGGTGCTGTCCTTGAGCTTTGCTAAAGGCACTCTACCACTATGATCCATAGCTCCCCTTGCAGTTTTTTGGTGGTTAATTGGAGATAAGAGTCTTAACAGCCTTTCCTGCCTGGGCTGGCTTTAAACCACAGTCCTCAGAACTCAGCCTGCTGAGTAGCTAGCCCCCAGCTCAATTTATGCTTTTTTCTCTGTCTTCTTCCTTTCAATCCCTCTTTTTCCTCCATTTTTGCTTCAGTCACACTAGCCATTTTTTTGTTATTCAAACATAGTCTCTGAACTCAGTTTTCTTTTTCTTTTTTTTTGGTTCCAGTCGTGGGGCCTGAACTCTGGGCCTGGGCGCTGTCCCTCAGCTCTTCAGCTCAAGGCTAGTCCTCTACCACTTGAGCCACAGCGCCACTTCCGGCTTTTTTCTTTTTGCTTATGTGGTGCTGAGGAATCGAACCCAGGGCCTCAGGCATGCAAGGCAAGCGCTCTACCACTGAGCCACCTTCCCAGCCCCTGAACTCAGTTTTCTTGTAAAACAGAACAGAAATAATAGATTTGACAGGACTATTACAATATTAAGTATAGTTATAATTAACGTGCACAGATATTATTAAGTTTTAGACAAATATGACTGATAGTATTATTCTTTCTGAATTTTTGCTTTTATTTTTATTTCTTTAAGTGGGTTAGTATCCTAGGACTTGAAATATAAATAGCAGGCATCTTTGTCTAGTTACTAATCTCACTGGAAAAACTTTTAATACTTAGGACTGAAGTATACTTTCTCTAGTTTTAAAATTTGCTGATTACTTTAAAAAATCAGATTAAGGAAATTAATTTAGATAAAGAGAGAATAGGAAGAAATTTAAAACAGAACTGCTCTCTGACTTCCAAGAATTATAAAATAGTAAAAGCTTATTTCAAAAGAATCCTGAGAAATGCTTCCTTAAGGAAATTATATGTATGAGTATTTTTTTTTGTTTGTTTGTTTTTTGGGTCCGGTCGTGGGGCCTGAACTCTGGGCCTGGGCGCTGTCCCTCAGCTCTTCAGCTCAAGGCTAGCGCTCTACCCCTTGAGCCACAGCTCTTCAGCTCAAGGCTAGTGCTCTACCCCTTGAGCCACAGTGCCACTTCTGGCTTTTTTCTTTTTGCTTATGTGGTGCTGAGGAATCGAACCCAGGGCCTCGAGCATGCAAGGCAAGTGCTCTACCACTGAGCCACCTTCCCAGCCCGATGTATGAGTTTTTTAACTTGTAAATAGCCAAGACCAAATGTGGTTTTATATATATATAAATATATATAAATTTATTTATATAAATATATATAAATTTATATGTATAAATTTATATATATATATATATATAAATAAAATGTTTGTTTTAGGCCTAGCCGCTGGTGGCTCACACCTGTAATCCTAGCTACTCAGGAGGCTGAGATCTGAGGATTGCAATTTGAAGCCAGCCCAGGCAGGAAAGCCCTTGAGACTCTTCAGTTAATCACAGAAAAAGCCAGAAGTGGCACTGTGGTTCAAGTGATAGAATGCTAGCCTTGAGCAAAGGAGCTCAGAGAGTGCCCAGATCCAGAGTTCAAGCCCTATGACCTGAAAAAAAAATTCCATTTAAATTAAAGTGGAATACATCACCATTGCAGATAAAGCTAAAAAGTGAAAATGAGACTTCAACCCAGAAAAGTTTCTAGATGGCTTGTTTATGAAGCAAGAAAGCCTTTAACTAATGATGAGTTGAATTGTATGTATGTATATATGTATGTATGTATGTATGTATGTATTTTGTGCCAATCCCAGAGCATTAACTCAGGGCCTAAACACTGAGTTTCTGTGCTTAATGCTGTTGCTCTACCACTTGAACCACAGTGCCATTTCTGGCTTTGTTTGGTGCTTAATTTCCTTCTCTGGGCTGGCTTTTGAATTGTGATCTTCAGATCTCAGTCTCTTGAGTAGCTAAGATTTAAGTTATATTTGATTGCAGCTCTAGAAAAGATATTCTGAGGAAACATTTTTTTAACATGAGTAGTCTTTCAATGAGAATATTTGCTTGGAGAATTGAGAAATTCAAGAGTAATGTGACTAATAAGGCAAATGATTTCAAGTGGTCTTTCTTGGTTCTTGTGAGTTGACAGTTATTGATACTGTTCACTTAAATTTGTCAACTCTGAGCTTAAAATGAAGAATTAGCTTTTGAAAAATTATTTATGGAACAACTGCTGATAATATTTTCAAAGTTGAGAAGACAATTGAATTCAGTTCAACATGAGTGGAATCTGCTAAGATATGTGTAATTATTGGTGGTAAAATATGTGTAAAGCAGAAAAAGGTTTAGCTAAACAAAGTTTATGAAACTATAAGAGTTATTTACTGTCTATTCATTCTATTACTTAATAGCAGGTATTGTGCAGAGCTTATTTGAATCTTTTAACATCATTGAATTAACAGTCCATTTGCTGTCATAGACTTTACCATCGCCAGTTTCAACCTTTATCAGAAATAGAGGCTGACCATCTTGGCTTGCTTTGTTGCCCAACAGTTTGATAGAATAATGATGGCAAAGTTTTATTGTGATACTTTGAACCTAGAACCAGATATTTTTTTTGTCTTGTTTTAACAGTTTTTTAATAGTCTTACTATGTAGCTCATGCCTTGAACTCTTGGTCTTCCTGCCATCATCTCCTGAGTGCTGTGATTCTAGGTGTGTTTCACCATGCTGTCAGCCAGATTTCTGAATGAATAGAACCACTTTTAAAAATAATTTTAAAAAGTGCTAGAAAAGTTCAAAAGCAAAGTTTGTGTTCCTGTGCTAATTTTCAGTAGATGCATTTAGCTAAGCTCAAACTACAGTCCCACTGGCATATTTCAGATCTCATGGCATTTACTTGTGAAATTGAGGAGATAGTTCTTATATTCTGTTGGAAGGGGATTAATTTGCAATATAATGACATGCTAAATGGCATGAAGAATCTTATCTGCTTTTATAAATATGTTCTAAACGCTCAGTTAAAATCATGTTTTTATGGATTACTGTCTTTAGGACCTTGTTATTTGATGGTTTTGTTATTTATTTATTTATTTATTTTTGGACACTTCTGGGCTTGAACTCAGAGCCAGAGCATTGTCCCTGAGTTTCTTTTACTCAAGGCTAGCACCCTTCCACTTGAGCCTCAGTGGCACTTCTGGCTTTTTCTGTGTATGTGGTACTGAGGAATCAAACCCAAGGCTTCATGCATGCAAGGCAAGCCACTAAGCCACATTCCCACTAAGCCACATTCCCAGTCCCTTGTTTGGTGATTTTGAGTAAGTTTTTTTGTGGTTTTGTAATGAATATCATTTGACATGATTCTTAAGTATTTTAACATCTGATTAGTTTTGACTTAAGTTTTGTTTTTTAGATGAAGCACTGGATGATTTAAAATCACAGAAGAAAAAAATCGTAAGTTAACTTTTATTTAAAATTGATTATATAAGCTAACAGGTAATTTGTAAGTCTTAAATCGCTTTTATTTGAGTATATTATGACCTTCGTTATGGTTTTTAATCTCTTACTGTAATTTATAAATTTACATATATGTATGTGTGTATGGAAATCTATAGCAATGTGTAAAATACGATACTGTGAAATCTGAGGTTTCACCTAGCTTGTGGACTGTATCTCTTGGATAAGTGGAGTGGTTGATGTAGAAAAGAAAGCAGGAGGGCTAGGAATGTGGCTTAGTGGTAGAGTGCTTGCTTGACATTCATGAAGCCCTGGGTTTGATTTCTCAGTAACAAATAAACAGAAAAAGCCAGAAGTAGCACTGTGACTCAAGTGGTAGAGTGCCAGCCTTGAGCAAAAGAAGCTCAGGGTCAGTGCACAGGACAGGAGTTCAAGCCTCAAGGCTGGTTAAAAAAAGGAATAGCTCAGTAGAGTAACTGAGCAGACGTGGAAATTTCCATAAATAGGCAAGCTAAGCTATTCATTACTACTTTAATAGCCCTTGAAGGAATCATGACATAAAGATTCTCTTTTTCTTTGGTAATTGTGGGCTTGAATTCAGGGCTTGGGTGCTGTCCATGAACTCTTTTTTTTTTTTCACTTTTTTTTTTTAAAATTTTATTTGTGAACATACTGTACAGAGGGGTTACAATTACATGGGCAGGATAATGCGTACATTTCTTACCAAGCATTGCAGCCTCCTCCTTTGGTTTACCCTTCACATCCCTTCCCAGCCTCCCCCCTCCCCCCCAATCCCAATCCTTCTCCTTCCCCCCCCTTCCCCACCTTCCCCCCCCCCCCCCCCCCACCGACGTTGTAAAGCTTGTTTTGTCCATGAACTCTTTTGCTCAGAACTAGTGCTCTACCACTTTAAGCCATAGCTCCACTTCCAGTTTTTGAGTGGTTAATTAGAGATAAGAGTCTCAGGGAGACTGTTCTGCCCAGGCTTGCTTGGAACCATGATCCTCAGATCTCAGCCTCCTGAGTAGCTAGGATTATAGGTATGAGCTGCCAGCACCCAGCCTAAGATTCTCTTGAGTGTGATAGCATTTGAGAGATTCAGTTTATGGTCAACTCTATCTTATCCACAGTGATCAAAATATTTAAAACATTCACTTAAAATATTATGTGGATAGTTGTGTGAATTAAGCTATTGTGAGAAACTTTTTATTAGAAATAAATGTGAATAAGAAGGATAATGGACTTATACCTTTTAGGGCTTTTATAAATCTTATTTAAGACAAATAAGACATAGACACACACATGAATACTCCCTGAATCATCTATTATGTATTGCCATAATTTGTTGAAATAGCACTTTGATTTTGAGTTCTGTGTATTTCCTTTCTTTCTTTTTTTTTTTTTGGGTCCGGTCATGGGGCCTGAACTCTGGGCCTGGGCGCTGTCCCTCAGCTCTTCAACTCAAGGATAGTGCTCTACCACTTGAGCCACAGCGCCACTTCCAGCTTTTTTCTTTTTGCTTATGTCTGAGGAATTGAACCCAGGGCCTCATGCATGCAAGGCAAGCGCTCTACCACTGAGCCACCTTCCCAGCCCGTTCTGTGTATTTCCTAAAGGTCATACTTGTATCTAATTTTTTTAAGCTTAGCAGTAGTCTTAATTTAGATCTGTGCTGTCCACATCAATAGCTACTAGCCCTATGTGTAAATGTAAGTAATTTACATTATATAAAATGAGTTAAAATTATATTTATTTCAGTGACACAAAAAACATTGTAAGTGATGATTAATCACATTCAGCCTAATGGTTTCTATTCCAATATGAGCCATTTTTTTTTTTTTTTTTAATCATTGCATGTTTTTTTTTTTTTTTTGGGTCCGGTCGTGGGGCCTGAACTCTGGGCCTGGGCGCTGTCCCTCAGCTCTTCAGCTCAAGGCTAGCGCTCTACCACTTGAGCCACAGCGCCACTTCCGGCTTTTTTCTTTTTGCTTATGTGGTGCTGGGAATCGAACCCAGGGCCTCAGGCATGCAAGGCAAGTGCTCTACCACTGAGCCATCTTCCCAGCCCCTTATCATGGCATGTTTTTATCATTCCACAACATGGGTCTGGAAATAATCAAACACCAAATTGGTAAAGATCAGGATTTCTATTCTTTGAAATTCGACATGGAATTTGTAGATTGTTGCTTGGGGCTATAGTCTATGATATCTTCTCTCTACCTCCATCCCTAATTTTTTTTTTTTCAACTCTAAATTGAAATTACAAACATTTCTTTGAGATCAGAAAATTCAACTTGCTATACTTGGGAATTGGTTGTAGTTAGGATAATTTTGATAATTAGGATAATTTTTGAAATAATTAGGATAATTTTTAGTTTTACTAAATTGAAGTTAGTAAATCTTCTAAGCACTTAACTTTTTAAATGTTGAATTGAGTGTTTAACGAGGAAGCTATTAACTTCTATTGTAGCAGCATGTTTTTAACTGTTTTACCTTAATAAATGTGCTCTGGGTTGTGTTTTAAAATAATGTCCTTTAGATTGAATATGACATTTAATGAACAGAAGGGCTTGGGTTTATCAGTAGTCATTTAGAAGGAAAAGGTCTTATTAGGTATTTCTCATACCGTAACTGTCTCGTACTGAACTTCAACTTTTCAGTTGTTTTGCCATAACTGCTAAAATGATACTTTATTAGTGATTACTTTTAAAATTAAACTCCTGTCTTAAGCTATAAAGTGACTTGAGTACATTGTAAATAGAGAGCTATAATTATGAAGTATTTTAATTATAGTCCCTAGTGTGAACATAGAACTCAGTAAAATTTTTACTTAATTCTGTGTTCAAAATTTTCCTCTATGTTTGAGTGTAAGTAAAAAAAGGGAGGAAGAGGGAACTAGCATTAAAAGTCATTTGAACAAATTCCATGGCTGTTCTCCTAGTTATATGTTTTCACTGCATTTGCAGCAAGCTAATTGCTTCTGCTAATAAATAATCTAAAATCGATGCTGACAGCAGTTAATTGGCACAGAGATTTTATTCTGTAAAGCTCTTGGCTAACGACCTTCTTTAAATTAATAGCATTAAGTGCTATGAGGAAATAAATCTCAGAAATTGCCTGTCATTTGCTTGTCATGTCTAATAACTTCCAATAATGATGGCTGATAGATTTTTGCACATTCCATTATTGAAGTTGGTGCATGTAATTATTCTCCTCATTATATGTAAACAATTAACAATATTTGGTATTTCCTTGTAGTAAAGCTGTTAAATACAAGTAACATATTAGAGGTTAGAAGCCATTTAAAAAATCTGAATTTTAATTATCTGATTGTAGAGAGTCCTTCTATTAATATATATGTTCTAAATAAAATGAGGAGAGCTAACCCTTTGTATTTTTAAATATTAATACTTTAATACTTTTTGAATAGGACTTGTAAGTAAGTTTGTGTTTTAAAAAGTGACAATTTATGGAAATAAATTTATGTTTGTAGCTTGAAGAAGTCATGGAAAAGGAAACTTATAAAACAGCTAAATTAATTCTTGAAAGGTTTGATCCAGACTCCAAAAAAGCAAAGGTAAGCCTGTTATGACTGTTGTTTTTATTATAGCTTACACATTGTAATAGACCATTATAATTTAAACATTATTGTAATTGACAGGATTTTGAGCCACCATCTGCTGGAGCAGCTGTAACTGCAAGACCTGGACAAGGTAAATAACTTTGTAGAAACTGCTGCTGCTGTTGGAAAGATCCATTTTTACCCAAGTGAGTTCATGAGTGTGTTGATGGTGTGTAAAAACTTAGGTAGAATGCTTCTGTATTAACTTATACTTGGTAATTTGAGATATGACTTAGGGTAGATGAAATTTTGATTTTATGGGAATATACTGGTAAGTTAGGATATTGAATGTCTATTGATATTAAAATATATAACTGGTTTTAATCTCTTGAAATTTAAATAATTATAACAATATTTATAATATTTTTTCCCTGTGAAGTAATAATTTCTTGGGTTATTTGCTATGAAAGTCTATAATTTTATGATTTATTTCTATCAAATTGATAGAAATTTTGAAATGAGAAAAAAATAATTAAATTACTTCTATGTAGTAATACATTTGAGGCTTTATTACCATATTATTATTTGTCAATGTTATGTCAGAAATACCATATAAAATTTTAGAAGTCAATTTTAGTCATTGCACAAATATTTCCAAGACTGGCATGTGAATAAATAGTACTTTTTCAGTTTGTGTTGGTTTTCATCTTGTTGCAATATACAATATAGTACTTAAACAAATTAAATTCCATTCTTATAATTCATTAGAATTATAGCCTGGTTTGTAAAGTTACAATGACATTTTGATTTTTGAAATGTAAATCTTTTTATAAGTATTCACATGATCATGGATATGAAATAAGCCATAATTTAAGATTTTCTAATTGGCATGGCTGTGTGGGAAGAATTCCATCCTTTTAATCTTCCAAAAGGATTTAAAAAAATTTTTTATTATGGAAATACCGTACAGAGGAGTTAAAATTACATGGGCAAGATAATGAGTACATTTCTTATCAAGCATTGTTACTTCCTCCTTTGTTTCCCCTTCCTATCCCTTCCCATATCCCCCCCAATATACCCTCTTCCCCCCCACCCCAGCAAAGTTGTAAAGTTCATTTTTTGACATAACGACTTGTACATCTCATTGTTGCAGTGGGTACACCTGTATCCCTATTTAAACGATTTGTTTTTTCCCTTCCCCTCCACAAATACAGTGAAAGCAGAGGTTATATTGTGGGGGTCTTCCAAAAGGATTTTAGCTTCTAGAAATACTTTCTTTTTAGACTGTTCTTTGAATAAAAATTTACATGATTAAAATAAATTACGCATATCTGCTTGTAGGGAAATCCCTATTTTCATAATCCGTAAATTTTCTACAATTTTTACCTTTCTCAAGCAGGTATTTAAGGAAGTGTTTTAGTCCGTAGACTAAGAATGATGAGTGAAATGAAGATTTTTCCAAGGGTACAAAGATTCAGTTATAGATGTGAATGTAACTTGTAGAGATCTAAGATACAGTTGGTGACTAGACTAATAATACAATAAATGCTAGACCCTATTTTTTGGGTCAACGAGAGAGCTTGAACTCAGGGTCTGAGCACTGTGTCTGAGCTCCCTTTGCATAAGGCTAATGTTCTGCCACTTGGAGACACAGCTCCACTTCTGGTTTCCTGGTGGTTAATTGGAGACCAGAGTCTCATGGATGATTTGCCTGGGCTGGCTTCGAACCATGATCCTCAGATCTCAGCCTCTTGAGTAGCTAGGATTACAGGTGTGAGCCTGTAAATATGGCTAAATAAATGGCTAAAATAGACTTGTTATCCACTAATATATGGTTCCAAGGAGACTACTACTAAGGAAAAGCTATAAATGATGTGTAGAGTTCACTACTATATTTTGAGGGTAATTAATTCATCTTCCTTATAATGCTACCCAACTTATGCTAAAGACATGTTGCCTTTCAACTAGTGTAAAATTTAGATTTTATTACTTAAATTGGTTCCGTGCCTTTTTGGGTACCATTTGCTTTTTGGGAGGCATATTTTGACACAATTAAGGGTAGGGAAACACTCAGCAGATCAAATGATCACTTGAAGCTGACTGAGGGCTTCTTTTAATCAGCTGAGTTATGTAATATGTGCATAGAAATTAAAAAAATTGTTTTTGAAATGTTTGCATTTGTTTATTATTACTTGATCACTTTGGTCAAAACTGTGTGTGGCAAATTTGTGAATAGATAAATGTATGCTTTAAGTTTGTCCCTAAGTACAAGAAAAAAGGTAGGAATTTTACAGTGATACTTTGATTAAAAATAACCTAATGAATATGTTTTAAAAAATGTTCTCCTTTGCAGAAAACTGTTGCTGTTACTTAAAAAAATCTGCACTAAAAAAGAGAACAGTTTTGTGTTTCTTTTAATAATATTCCTAAATATTACTACTTAGTGTTTAGGCATCATACTTTATCTTAAAAAATCTGAACTTATTGTTTTAGGAACCCAAATTAATTTTTTTCTTCTGATTTTATACCATCAATGTAGAAGAGACTACTGTTTGTTTCTGCTTTGGATTCTTGTCTTTTATAACTAATATTAGTTATAAAAGTAGATATTGACTAATGTACAGGCACACTGGTAATTAAATGAATATAAAATGCTTTTTGGCCTTAAGTAGTTTTTTAAAATTTGCTGATTTTTTTAATTAAAAGAACATTTCTTCTGAACTGGGTACCACTGACTTACAACTATCTTAACTACTTGAGAGTTTTGAGATCTGAAGATAACAGTTTAAAGCCAGCCCTGACAGACAAATCTGAGAAAACATCTCCAGTTAACTATCAAAAAGCCTGAACTGGAGGTATGG
Organism: Dipodomys spectabilis; assembly: GCF_019054845.1. NCBI lineage: Eukaryota > Metazoa > Chordata > Mammalia > Rodentia > Heteromyidae > Dipodomys > Dipodomys spectabilis. The sequence goes on from NW_024870851.1 coordinate 1,084,229, forward strand.
TTCAAGTGGTAGAGTAGTAGCCATGAGCAAAATAATGGAGTGAGAATTTGAGGCCCTGAGTTCAAACCCCAATACACACACACATATACCCCCCCAAAAAACCCAAAATTTTTTGTGAGTATATTGTCCTAGGATTCCTTATTCTTCCAAGAATATAGTGTAATTCATTGGTGTTTTGAATTTTTCTTTAAAAAATTTCTGAATTTTATCCCAATTTTATTTTACTTTGGGGATGATAAACTAGTGTTGTTGAACTCTGTTCAATATCTTTATTTCCTTTCATTTTTATAGGTGACTTAATCATTGATTGTTTTAGGTTTGGGTTTCTGTTCGAAGTCTTACTTTGCTGAACTGTGTTAGCTGTATAGTATTATCTCCTCTCAAATTCCCTTTTTCCTTAATTTTGTGTTTTAAGATTAGCTTTCTGAGCTTAGCAGAAAGTGGAAAAAAGTTCTAAAATATGTATGTATGTGCATATGATAACCCTTGAAAAGATCTGTTCTCAAAATGAATATAATTGTGGTATCTTCATATACTAGCTGTCTTGTAGATTGTTGAAGTAGGCTGTGATTTATGTATAGTAGGCATCATTCTTTTTTTTTTCTTTTTCTTTTTTTTTGGTGCTAGTCTGGGGTTTGGATGCTTGGGCACTGTCCCTGAGCTTTTTTGTTCAAAGCTAGTACTTTGCTACTTGAGCAACAGCTCAGTTTCTGACTTCTTTGGTAGCTAATTGGAGATAAAAGTCTCATGGGCTTTCCTGCCCTCAGTGGCTTCAAATTGGAGTACTCAGATCTTAGCCTCCTGAGTAGCTAGGATTACAGGTATGAACCACTGGTAACCTGGAGTTTTAGTTTTGCATTACTGAGTGGTTAATATAAATGTATAATAATTTATACTGTGCTTTGATTGATGATAAGTTTTGAAGATAAGTCTTGATTTTCTAAGATTAAGCACCCATTTATAAATGTTTGCTTAAGGTTTTACTTATGTTTACTGGACAATAAACTCATCTATCCTGAATTCTCCTTCCTCCTCAAACAGGGAGTTACAGATTTATAGACCAATTGCAAAGATAATACAGATTTCCCATTGCCAAACAAATACAGAGTTCCCTATTAATTAATATCTTATATTAATATATCCTATTAATTTATACACTAAGGTGCTACATTTGTTGCAATATGTACTTTATTGTTAACCAAGTCTGTAGTTTATTATTTCCTTCGTTTTTTGTTAATGTCTCTTTTGTGTTCTAGGATTCACCTGGATGTCATACTACATTTAGTTGTCCTGCCTTAAATTTCAAGGTGTTTTTGATTCAGTATGTTTGCCCTTTTTTTTTTTTAAGCTGGTCAGTGGTAATTTGTTTTCTTTTTCCTTTTTAAAATTATATTTAAGTAGTTGTACAAAGGAGTTGCCTTTTTTAATATTGAAAATTTTATTATTGGTGCTTAGGTTTAGAAAATCAGAAATCCTGTTTTATATGAAGGAATAAATAAACATGAAAAGTAGGTATCCTAAGCAGGCACAAGTAGTTTATATCTGTATCCCTAGATACTTAGGAGACTGATATCTAGAAAATTGTGGTTCAAAGCCAACCCAAGCAGAAAAGTCTGAGGCTCCATCTCCAAAATAATCATCAATAAAGTTAGACTGGATGTGTGGCTCAAGTGGTAAAGTAGCAACTGGGAATAAGCAGGCCCAGTGTGTGTGTGTGTGTGTGTGTGTGTGTGTGTGTGTGTGTGTGTGTGTGTGTGTGTGTGTGTGTGTGTGTGTGTGTGTGTGTGTGTGTGTGTGTGTGTGTGTGTGTGTGTGTGTGTGTGTGTGTGTGTGTGTGTGTGTGTACAGATTAATATTAGTTATTTGATGCTTAGATACAGGTTAACACAAGTCTAATCATTAGGAATTATCTAGGTTACTTAATTTTTAGCAATTTAGAGGTCCTTGGTGAAAAGAATAGCTTTAGTAGAGGGATAAGGGCAAAAGTCTGACTACAAATGGAGGGAGTAAAAAAGTATAAGACAATGAGAAAAAAGAAATTTTAGGAAACGGAGTGAATAAATGGGTGGCTATAGAGGGAAACATTTTGTGTACATTTGCAAACATAATATATGAAAGAAATAATAGTATGTTGTGTGTCAATAGAAATGGCCTAGCAGACATGAAATAGCTTATAATATAGGAGACAGTGGGGACAATTAATTGAGACCTGGCCATAACTAGCTAAGAGGGATGTGATTTAGTTTTCAAGTTAAAAAGTTGGCTTTTGTTAAAAGTGTGACAGTTTCTTTAGTAACAAGGCAGACTGAGAACATGGTCAGATATAGGCAGAGAGTGGGAATTATCTTCTGATTATATCCAATTTCATAGTGAAGGTGAGATTGAGGGAGATGTAGTTGGAAATTTGAAGAACGGGTGTGAAATAATCCTTCAGGCAAATGAAAGAATAAGCAGATTATAGAAATGCAGGAATGTGGGGCTGGGAAGGTGGCCTAGTGGTAGAGTGCTTGCCTTGCATGCATGAGGCCCTGGGTTCAATTCCTCAGTATCACATAAGGAGAAAAAGCCAGAAGTGGTGCTGTGGCTCAAGTGGTAAAGCGCTGACCTTATGCTGAAGAGCTGAGGGACAGCGCCCAGGCCCAGAGTTCAGGCCCCACAACTGACCAAAAAAAAAAAAAAAAGAAATGCAGGAATGCCAGAGTATTTGGTAGGAGCTTGGTGGAACTAGAGTCTGAAGTCAGTCTTGCACTTATTGAACAGGTGCTCTACCACTTGAGCCACATCACCAGTCTTTGTTTCTTTATAGATAGGTAAGGGCTGACACTTTTGCTCCAGGGCTGGCTTTTGACCATGATTCTACTACCTATGGCATCCCACAGGCATGTGCCCTTATTGATAGAGATGCATCTAGGTAATTTATTACCCAGGCTGACCTTGAACTGTGATCCTGTGATATTCTAACTCCTGATTAGCTGGGATTACAGGTATAAGTTACTGTTCGGAGCCTGTTTGTGTCTTTAATATTCATCTGTATGGGTACACACAGGCATGGATAGTTGGTTTCAAACGGTTGAAATTTTATCTAATGAATCTGGTAAGGTGATAATGGGACTGGGAGATGAAGTTAGTATACAAGGGAGAGAGTGTAACAATGGATTGTGGAATCTTGAGATGATCATGAGGAAAATTAGGACCTGAAAGTTGGTAGTGTTAATATAGGAACCTGCAAACTGCAGCCTGCAGCCTGCAAATGTGGGCCATGACCTATTTTTTTTTTTTTTATGGCTTTTTAGCTTAGAATAGATTTTTATATTTTTAAGCAGTTTTAAAAATAGTAAATACAAATATACAATAGAGACCTTGTATGGTCTACAAATGTTTCCCATTTGGTCCTTCTAAATGAAGTTTGCTAACCCTTTATAATTATTAATTAATTATAGACTCCATTGTGGTTAGAATAATTGGCAAAGCAAATGAGGTTTGAAAATGGGGTGCTGAAACTTGGGAGTGATAAGTTCTTGTTAATTCCAAGGTTCCTAGGACTAGATGATGACCATAGAAGTAAGTAAAGTGGGGAATACGGTCACATTACTGGAAAATGCCATCTCATAGCTAAAAATTAATCCTAAGACACCTATATTTTTTTTAAAGGATGTCACCAACTTTTACCTATACACACAAACTTGTACTTTTACTAATGAGATTAACAGAAGTCAGTTGTATCCTGACATATCTCAATTTATTGTTGTAGAAAAGTTTAATGGTTTTAGAATGAATTACAACTTCTTATAATAAAAGTAGACTTTTAGAGTTTACTGAATTGTGTTCAACTGGCATATAAAGTAAATTAAAATTTAAAAAATGATAGAAGTCATGCCTTTTCTGCTCTTCATAGTGAGTACAATATTTCTTTATATTTTACTGCTTCATTGATATATGTGTGAAATATGAGAGTCTGGGATTATCTCATAAATTCATGTTTGGGTTGTTTTTCACTTAAGTGACAAATGAGCATTATATATATATATATATACATATATATATATATATATATAATTTTATCTCTCTCTCTCTATATATATTTAAATCATGTAACAAACTATTCCCAAACTTAGTGGTTCTTCCCCCCCCCACCCCCAATTTTGGGCTTGAATTCAGGCCTGAGTGCTATTCCTGAGGGTTTTTGTTTTTTTGTTTGTTTTTTGTTTTTTTCTTTTAGTGCTTACCAATGGAGATAAGAGTCTTAAAGGCTTTCTTGCCCAAGGCTGGCCTAGAACCATGATCCTGGATCTCAGTGGCCTGAGTAGCTAAGATTACAAGTGTGAGCCACCAGCGCCTGGCCTCAAACCTAATGTTTTAATTTGCTCATGAGTTTACAGTTTGGTCATAGTTTAGGCGAGGTAACTCATCTTGGCTATTTTGTGGCTATTTTATGGGATTGTTGGTTATTCTAGTGGTTAATTTCTCACAACATAGTCCTCTCTGTGGAATCCTTGGACTTGTCCATGTGGTAGCTAGGTTCTCAGACCAAGCATCCTGAGAGACTTTAATCCTGGAAATTCATAGCTGCATTTTTTTTTTTTTTTTTTTGGTCAAGCAATTACAAAACAGATTCAAGGGAAGACCGCAGACATACTCTGCTTCCATATGTTGGGTGCTAAATCAAATTTTGAAATTTTATTTTAAAATTACCACATGTTCCTTAAGGTAGATAACAAAGACATTCCTTTATTATCTATATTACAACATTTACAATGACATTTGCATCCCCATTCATTTCTAAATTCACACCTTTTTTTTTTTCCATTTTCATTTTTATTTTGGCACATTGTTACAGGTAATTTTTCCAATATGTCACAATAATACAGTGCAATAACAACGAAAGCCATAACAATATTTGTTGTAAGATGCTTATTGAAACTTTCATATTTGTCCTAAGTATTATTTACTTTTCACTACTGCTGGATTTAAGTATTTCATTACCCCCACCTTATTATGAGCAAGTTAAGACTTTTAGAACTTAATCTATTTTCCAAATTTACAACTAAGTCTAGGTTTCTGGACACAAAGTCTGTGGTTGTAATTTTTTATACATACCCTTAATTTACTAAGTATGTCTTGAAACATTTTGTGGAAATGTCATTAAAGAAAACACCATAGTTCTTGAAGCTACTCTTTACAGGGTTTCATCTCAGACAACATACTGATGCAGCAAATTGTTAAAACTCAACTTTTCAATAATGCATACTTTTTACAATTTTTCCTTTTAATGGGTTACTCTTCTCATTTTATATTTGTGTTAGCAATTCTGAGCTAATTCATTAACATTTCTGTCTCAAATCTCTAAAACTATTGATTCATGGTTGTGAAAAGAATGCACTATAACACAAAGATAACAACAAAAATGCAAATTCAATAAATATAAGAAGCAAAACAACAACCTGAAGGTGTACTTGTTGTGATAAATTGTCCCTAGATACTAAATAAGTATCTGCCAAGACACGAAGGCCACCAACCACTAACTGGCTGGTTCTATGTTTGAGGCATAGGTGTACTTTGAAGAATGTACGGTAAGAGAGTAAAAGGATTTCTGTACAGATCATAACTACTAATTTCAATGTCAATACATTTCAAATTTGTGACGTTTGTGCCCTCTCAAACCACTGAAGTTTCCTATAGTCTATTTAAGGGACTTCGGTGAAACACAGTTCCTTGACTTTGTATTTGCAGATAATTTTAGATTGATAGAATAATTACAAAAATATTTCAGAGCTACTTGTCATTTATCAGCATCTCCTAAGGCTGAAAACTCACAGAACCTTAGTATAATTACCAAGAGATGTAATGCTTTAAACTAAACTGCTTTAGTTCATTGGCTTTATTAGTACTCACCAACATTTTTCACTAATACTCTATTTTCATCACAAAATCTAATCTAGCCTGCTTAGTTATCCTGTCTACTTAGCTTACCCAATCTACAGCAATTCTGGTATCTCTCCTTGTCTTTCATTAACTATGGCCTTGAGGCTTCCAACTATTCAGATGAAAGGCTGGAACAGTCTTCCAAGAAAATAGCCCTCATAAACAGGCCAGGGTAGTAATAATAATATCAAATAAAATATATTTCAAATTACAATTAGAAAAAACAAGGAGGGACATTTCATATTAATAAAGTGAATTCTCCATTAGATTTCTGTCTGATGTAATTCCCTGGTCTTGATTATGTTCTAAAGGCTATATTCCTCCATTTAGTATTTTTTTTGTAGTGCTAGCTTCTTGTTCATGAATTCCTTTAATTTTTCATTATTATTAAAAATTTTTGTTTCTCCATCAAATGTGAATGCTAGTTTCTCTGGATAATACCAGTCTGGGTTGGTTTTCAGGGCTTGGATGGTACTTTTCCAGGCTTTCCTTGTGGTGAGGGTTTGTATGGAGAGGTCCGCAGTAATACTAATTTCCATTGTAGGATTGCTCCTTCTTTGATTTTACAGCATTTAAAAATCAGCTCTTCGCAATTCAGGTCTAGTCTTTACTACAATGTGTCTAGAAGTGTTTGTTCTAGGATCCTGTCTTCTAGATGTTCTATTTGCTTCTGTTATGTGGGTGAGGTTTTCTCTTTTGAGATTGGGGGAATTTTCTGTAATAATCTTATTGTATCCCTCTATTCTGGTATTCCTCTCCTTCATCAATCTCAGTTATTTGAAGATGAGATTTCTTGGCATTGTCTGCCAATTCTTAGACTTCCCTTTGATATTTTGAGTGTTTTTTCTATATCTATGACTTTGTTCTCTAGCTTCTCTGTTTTATCTTTAACTCCTGACAGTCTATTTTTCAGTTACCTATGGCTTCCATTGTGGTTTACATTGCAGAAATTGATCTATTTATGGTTTCTATATGGATTCTCACAGTGTCAATTTCATCTTTTAAGGAGGTATGTACTGTGTCTATTTTTAATTGCATCTTTTTTTTAGGTCTTGGAATTCCTTTGATACTTCTTTGTATTCTTGAAATTGCTGTTGTTATTTCTTTGGCTAATTCTGGCACAATTTCTTTATTTAATCTTTTGTTCTCCATTTCTTCTTCTCTCTTTCCTGGGTTGCTGCTGGAGCGTCGCGGTACTCGTTGCTTAGGGTCCTAGTTGGGGTACACTTGCTTGTCAGTTCCCAGTGGGTTGGGGAGTAGAGCTCCTAGTTCCTAGATCCGCTTAGCCAGGGACTGGGCGGCAGATGCTGCTCGATCCCCGCCTCTGGCCTCGGAGTGGGGGGCACACAGGTGATGCTGCTAGAGCCCCGTGTGCAGTTCCCGTGGCGGGGGTGGGGAGAGGTGTCCCCCGTGGGGTACTCACTGATCCTGGAACTGGTTAGGGGCTGTCCAGCGGTGCTGTGGCAGGTTGCTGTATCTATGTGCTGGCGGTCGCTGGTCACCGCCGCGCTGATGCGATGACTCTGGGCTGAGCGGGGTGGCCGTGGGAGCTCCGGGTCTGGGTTTCACGGTACCGGGCCCTTTGCTATGGGAGTTTTCTGCGTTTGTGGCGCTGAGGTCCCAGGCAGCCGTGGGGGCTGGGCCACTTTTGCGGCTTAGAGGCACAGAGCTGGTGAGGGCCGGCCGAGAGTCTTCGCGTTTTTCCGCCTTTGTACCGGTTTTGAGGTTTTTTCTTTCCTTTTTTTAGTCTCTGTATTTCTCTAGTTCGCCTTTTTGCTTTTGTTGGTCTCTTGGGGGAACTGTGTATTGGAACCCAAATTCTCTAGTTAGTTGGAGTGAGCTGTGGTGTTTCCCTACTGGCTCATCACATCTTGGATCATCTCTCCCTAAATTTTCATCTTAAATGCCACTATTGCCATGAATCCTTTCTCCATCCCATCACTGAGTTAATTGCCCTTTTTTGGAATCTCTCTCCATAATATTTTCTTGGTTTCCTTATGATTTGCACTTTGTTTTGGAGTTAATGATTTGTCTTGTACTTGATTACCACCTCTGTATGCAACTCTGAATCTTATGCAGTGGTTTTTATATAATATTTTAGTCATAGAGTAGTTGCTTGATGTATTGAGTTGAAAAAAGTAAGAGGAAACTGAATTTTTCTTTTAGAACTCTTGATTTTTATTTAAAATTTCAAAATAGTATTTAAAATTTCAAAAATAGAGGGTGATGAACCAGTAGGGAAACACCACAGCTCTCTCCAACTAAAAAGAGAATTTGGGTTCCAACACGCAGTTCCCCCAAGAGACCGACAAAAGCAAAAAAGGCGAACAACTAGAGAAATACAGAGACCGAATAAAGAAAAGAAAAAAACCTCAAAATTGGCACAAAGGTGGAAAAACGCGAAGACCCTCCCCCAGCCCTCACCAGCTCTGTGCCTCTAAGCCGCGAAAAGTGCCCCAGCCCGCAGCGGCCTGGGACATCAGAGCCACAAAAGTAGAACCCAAACGCAGAAAACTTCCATAGCAAAGTCCCAAGGTGAATGCTAAGGTGCAGGCTGTTTAAAGGAGAGAGAGAAGACAAACTATACCAGAAGTAAGTCACTAAGGTGACAAAACAATAGACGTTAAGATAACTGCAAGGTAGAGATGTAGAGTAACAACAAAAAGGTAAGCTCAGCCGGGCCCTGGCGGCTCACGCCTGTAAGCTTAGCCGAGGCTGAGATCTGAGGGTTGTGCACAGTTCAGATTAAGCCTTCGCAGGAAAGCCTGTGAGACTCTTACCTCTAATTAACCACCAGAAAACTAGAAGTGGGATCTGCGGCTCAAAGTGGTAAAGTGCTAGCTATGAGCAAAATGGTCCCCAGGACAGAGCCCAGGCCCTGAGTTCAAGCCTCATGGCCACTAGGAAAGAAAAGGTAAGCTCAGGAAAAGAGTTTGCAAGTGGTATATGTTAGCAAATTTTCTGCTTGAAGATAGTTTTTTATATGATCTGAAGTTAGGTTGAGATTCTCAATGTAGCAGACAACATAAACTCAACCTTAATTCTGTCTCTGCTGCTAATGCCCCTTGTATGTAACATAGCATATTTATAGGCTCTGGGGAAGGGATTGTAGACATCTGTGGGAAGCCATTATTCTGTGTATCACACCATGTAAATTGGGTAATAGGCAATTGAAATGTAGTAGGAAAATAGATTCATTTTATAGACTTTTACTAAGCTCAGACTCCTTGCTAGTTACCTTGCCACATCCTGAGGTTATATTCAATTTCTGCCTATTAATTCATGGTGAAAGGGGTATACATATCTAAATGAACAACTTGGTCTACTAAGGACTACAATTAGGTAGAAGGGGACATGAATCATGGTAATTTGGGAAAATACCCTTTAGGTAAAGAGATTACTCCTTGGGCAATGACAGGAAGACAAACTTAGTACCTTGAGGGATTGTAATAGTGCCTTAGCCCTGAAAAAGGGAAGGTAGTATTTATGTGAAGGAGGGATTAAATTATGAAAGGCTTTGTATACAACATCATAGAGTAGGATTTTATCTTATATGAAACATGGTAAACAACTAAAAGCTTTGAAATTTTGAACAAGAACACTTTTTTTGTGGTCACATGGAGAATGGATAGAATAGAGAATAATGCTGAGGTATGGAGATTAATTAGGTTAACAATAATAGATAAGAGAGGCCTATACTAGATAGAGTTACAGCTATGTAGTTGAAGAAAGAAAAAGAAGAGATTTAAAATATAATTCAGGAATAGATTGATTGGACCTTATGGTAATTAGATTTGGAAAGTGAGGGTAGGCAACAAAAGTAATCAATAAAAAAAAAAAAAGGACTAGAGATGTGGCACAAACAGAAAACACCTACCTAGCCAAGTGCAAGGCCCTTAGTTCAATTCCCAGTATTGCTTTTCCCCCAAAATAAATTAAAAAATACTATCAACTATTAAGTCTTTAAGATTCATTACAAGAAAAATATATTGTTGGTATAGTTGTAAGATTTGGGATCTCCTTTCCAAGGAACAATCTCTACAAGCAACCCACTGACTTGCAGAAATCCTTCTGGAATTGTTAGATTAGTTCCATCATTATTGGATCTTGAGTTGAGGTTCAAGTCATCACTTCACTGCAGATGAAAAATTTAAAGGATAATTATTTGCATTATAGAGCATCTATATTAAAAAAATAATTGCTGTAGAAATTCTAGATTTCTTAGTCTTTACATTTAAAAAAAAAAAACAAAAAAACACAACTTTCTGGCATTGCTGGATTGGAACCAGGACTTTATGCATGCTAATCAAGCACTTTACCACTGAGATAAATCACCAACCCTTTTGTTTTTTGTTGTTTTTTAACCATGGGATCTTACTGTGTAACTCAAGCTAGCCTCAAATCAATGATTCTCCAGAATCTACCTCTTGAATTCTGGATTAGAGATGTGCCCCACCATTCTCTGCTAAGATTACTTGACTTTTAATTTATTGTAATCTCTGCAGCCTTTATATTTACATGACTGATACTAGTAGCTGTTATTTATTAAGTAATTTTCATGTGCACTGGCTAAACTCTTTTGCTGATTATCTCATTTTAATTTTTACAACAACTAGAAGACATTCTCATGAGAAACTTGGATCATTTTGCAACAGTGGAATTAAAATTAAGAAAGTTTGAACCTAACTATGATTTTTTTTGTTTTTTTTTTAAGTATATATTTTTTATTGTAAAGATACCATACAGAGGGGTTACAGTTACATGAGTAAGGTAATGAGTTCATTTCCTATCTAGCGTTGTTACCTCCTCTGTTTTTCCCCTACCACTATGATGTTTTATTGTAATTTAAGTTTTTTCTTTTCTTTTTTTTTTTTACTATAACAATGTTTTTAAATCTTACTTGGCTTCTTTTTCTTTTTTCTTTTTTTTTTTTTTTTTTGGGTCTGGTCATGGGGCCTGAACTCTGGGCCTGGACGCTGTCCCTCAGCTCTTCAGCTCAAGGCTAGCGCTCTACCACTTGAGCCACAGCGCCACTTCCTTCTTTTTCTTTTTTAAATTTAAAACCAACATAGGTATGTTTCTCATAGTTGGTGACAGTGAATTTTATTCAATTTTTGTTGTTTTGAGACAGGGCCTCACCTTTTCAACTTAGACTGGCTTGGGACTTGCTTTGAAGCTGAAGCTGGCCTTAAATTTACAATCTTTTTGCTTCATCCCTCTGAATGCTGGGATTATAGGCATGTGCCAAAAGACCCAGCTGGAAATTTTGTCAAATTGATAACTGATTATTAATGAGAATGTTCAGCCTCCTCCTGTCTATACTACTCTAAATGATGTTTTGCCAGACTAATGGGAAATGCTTAAAATTCTTCTTTGGAGGCTAGTATTATGCAGTTAAATATAGGAACTGAATAAAAATTATTAAAATAAAAAACAAGTGAATAAAAAATAAATCTTATATTCTAACTTGTGAGACTACAGAATGTTTCATAATGTTTTACGAAGTATAGACTGGTACTATGATGCTAGCTATTAAAACTATTAATGATACTATAATCCTTCTCTATATATTCCTTTGAAAATGATGCAGTATTTTCCAGTCCCATTTATATCTCTTCCATAATATATTTTCTCTTTGCTAAAGTTAGATTTAGAATTTTTTTTTTTTTTTGTGTCCGTTTGTGGGGCCTGAACTCTGGGCCTGGGCACTGTCCCTCAGCTCTTCAGCTCAAGGCTAGCGCTCTACCACTTGAGCCACAGCGCCACTTCCGGCTTTTTATTTTTCTTTTTGCTTATGTGGTGCTGAGGAATTGAACCCAGGGCTTCATGCATGCAAGGCAAGCTCTCTACCACTGAGCTACCTTCCCAGCCCAGATTTAGAATGACTATGCTAATTTCGTGTGGACCACTAGATATGATGTCCTATGTTAATTCGTTAAAGAACTCACGTTTTTTTATAACAAGTGAATAATATTAAAGGAGTATGTCAGAGTAAATGTACATTCAGAGGAAGCAGTCTTCAGTCTTTGTTCAACAAATGCAAGATAATGGCTCCTTTTAATATAGTCTAATATAGACTGGAAAATGTACTAAACATTGTTTATAGTATTTGATGACTTATGTTTCAGTAAATTAGGTGACCAAACTTAATATGATGTAATATGATGATGTTGACTTTAGTGCCTTTTGTACAATCGTGTGTGTGTGTGTGTGTGTGTGTGTGTGTGTGTGTGTGTGTGTGTGTGTGTGTGTGCTGGTTCTAAGGCTTGAACTCAATGCTTTCTTGGGTATTGTCCCTGAGCTTTTTTGCTCAAGGCTAGAGTTCTGCCACCTGAGCCATAGCTCCACTTCTGGCTCTTTGGTGGTTAACTGGGGATAAGAGTCTAACAGATTTTCCTTCCTAGGCTGGCTTCAAACTGTGATCTTCAGATCTCAGTCTCCTAACTAGCTAGGCTTATAGGTGTGGACCACTGGTACTTACTTTTTAAAAATAATTATTTTAACGTATTTTACTGGCTTATACCAACTACTTTTTGTACTTTAATGCATAACTACCCCTTCTGGTATTCCTTATGATTAAAAGAAACCCAAACAAACAAGTGTCCATCTATATATTTAGGAGAAGTTAAGGTACGATTGATTACGCCAGGTAGTATCTGATTTTTTTCTGCATAAATCATATGGAAAGTGGCAAAGTATAAAAAGTTTTACTTATGCAATGATATTATACTTGTAATTTATTATTAAAGTGACTGAATTATGAATCAGAAAATTTGTTGGCTCAGTAATTACAGCTGAAGCAGTTTGAAAAGACTTTGTATGAACTGCGGATATACTTGATTTCTAGCACCAGAAAAACAAAACAGAAAACAATAAAAAAACTGTGAAACAATATCATTTGAAATATTCAGTTTGTTAGCTATCAATGAACAGACATTTAAGTCTCAAAACAATTTTATAAATTAAGAATAGTTATAGGTCGTTTAAATAAGGATACAGGTGGACCCGTTGCAACAATGAGAAGTACAAGTTGTCATGTTGAAAACGAACTTTACAACTTTGGTGGGGGGGGGGGGAGGATAGGAAGGGGAAACAAAGGAGGAGGCTACAATGCTTGATAAGAAATGTACTCATTATCTTGCCCATGTAATTGTAACCCCTCTGTACAGTATTTTCACAATAAAAAATAAATAAAAATTAAAAAAAAGAATAGTTATCCTAATTTTAAGATAAAATGAGTTTATTTTAAAGTAGCTCAAGGTCACATAGCTATTAACAAGAGTCTAAGAAAATCTTTCTATAAATTCCAGCCTTTAACTTGTAGGCTAGATTGTGATGAGCTGAGATCTGACAATAGAGTGAAAACTTCAATTGCAATGAAGTGTGTGTGTGTGTGTGTGTGTGTGTGTGTGTGTGTGTTTGTGTGTGTGTGTGTGTGTGTGTGTGTGTCCATGTCTGTGTCCGTCCGTCCGCCCGCCCGTGCATGCGTGCATGTATTCTGGGGCTTGAACTTGGGCTGGAATGTCAGCTTTTGTACTCAAGGCTCACACTCTACCACTTGAGCCACAGCTCTCCCTTTTTTTTTTTTTTTTTGTGGACTTTCTTGCCTTGCTTGGATTGGACCTCAAATCTCATCCTCTGGAATAGCTAGGACTACCTAGCTTCCAGTGAACTTTAATAAAAAATTTTAACTTAAAACAGTCAAAATCTGAAGTGTTTTATTCTTCTACAAGGATACAGTTTTACTCTTTATGCCTGTTAAAATATAATTTTTAGTTTCAGCCCACTAATTCAGAAATTTTGAAAATTTAATTTTGTATGTATTACTATTATGAAGGCCGGGTGCCGGTGGCTCACCTGTAATCCTGGCTACTCAGGAACCTGAGATCTGGGGATTGTTGTTCAAAGCCAGCCCACGCAAGGAAAGTCTGTGAGAATCTTCTCCAATTAACCACCAGAAAACCAGAAGTGGCGTTGTTGCTCAAGTGGTAGAGCACTTGCTTTGAGCTGAAGAGCTCAGGGACAGTGCCCAGGTCCAGAGTCCAAGTCCTACAACTGACCAAAAAACAAGTTATTAAGGACTTCTTTATTTGAACTCTTCCTATTGACATTCAGTGAGATTATAGTGGGATGATGTTACACTTTTATGTTACTGAGAGGAATCAAGAAATATTTTCTGTAAGGGCCATGATAGCCATATGGTCTCAACTGTGTGAAATCAGGCACAGACAATATGTAAACAAGAGAGCAGGATTGTGTTCCAATAAAACAGCAGCCTGAATTTGGTGTATTTGCCAATCATTGTCCCAAAGAATCTTGTGATTTCTACATTGTGTATGTAGAAAGGAAGTTTTCCTCTATTGAACATATTGATAAAAAAGAAAATTTCCAAAAAGATAGTCATAGTATAAAGGACAATAGAAACGGTACCTCTATAGTAAAGAATGCTGTCTCAGCATTTCTATGATAAATTTCATAATTTGAGGACCTATATATAATCATTTATTTCTTAAAATGATCACTTTGAATCTTAAAAATTATACTAATTCCAATAAATTTTCCTTCCTTTATCATAATTAAGTAGGTTTACTATGAAAAGGCATGACACATAGTTGAGTGGTGAATTTATTTGGTTTTATTATGTAGATACTGAATTTATCTGAAAAAAATGGTATTAGGTATGGTTTGTCCTGTAAACATGTACAGTTAAATTATAGGTTCCAGATACAAGAATTCTCTTTTCAGCATTAGATTTTATAAATTTCTCATTACAAGATATTTTGACCCTACAGTGTCTTTTGGTGCCACAAAATTTAAATAAATGTCAATTGGACATTGGCTAATATGGTATGTATATTGGATATTAAGAATAGCATATACTTATTCTTCTTAGAGATTCGTCAGCGAACTGCAGCTCAAAGAAACCTTTCTCCAACACCTGCAACTCCTAATCAAGGACCTCCTCCTCCACAAGTTCCAGTGTCTCCTGGACCACCAAAGGATGCCTCAGCTCCTGGTGGACCACCAGAAAGAACTGTTACTTCCTCCCTACCGTCAAATGCTTTATCAAGACGTCTTGGATCCCCTGCTACTTCAGTGCCTGGAATGGGTAAACAGAGCACTTAATGTTATTTACAGTTTATATTGTTTTCTCTAGTTACCAATAAAACGGGCCATTTTCAGACAGTATGGAAATGGCATTTCATTTGGAAATAGCATTGCAGTTATCTGATTAAGCAGGACTTCCATATCCAATTAGCCATAACTCTTTACAGCTGGCACCTTGTGATACTGAAACCTATTTCTTGAGCTCATTTAACTGTTATGGCTTCTTTGTTTAAATGGCAATAAAACTTTGTAGTATTCTGTAGTCAACAGTATAATATATCTTTTTATATTTAACTTCAGAATGGTTCCAGATTCATATATAATAGAGCTTGAAAGGAATACTTTTACAAAGTATTCATGTTTTTTGTTAATCCCTTCATATAATGATTTTAAACATGACAATGAACATATATCAGGAAGATTGTATTTTTGTACCCAATCTTGATTTTGCTAATATAGGCTAGTAGATTTATCTTTTTATTTTTTTCTAAGTCATGGAATCTTAATATTTTCTAGTAGATACTTTATAAAGACCTGTTATTGGACCTTTTGATATTTTACTTTTTGGATTCTCTCTTTTCAGTGTGATGGATCTTAGGAAGAGATTCCATTCTGGAGTATAACACATGACATAAAATGCTCTGTTTCTTTTGGAATTTGAGGCATTGTAGTTCACTGCTTTAGCACATCACATCATTTTACATATATTTCTATGGCAGATTTATTAAATATGATAGCAAATTATTTTAGGATAATCTAATTTGGATTTTTTTGTTTTTATGACTAGATACATGTAAATATAACTTATAATAATTTTGAGGCTAAGAAGTAGTTGCTATCCAGTAACCAGTATTTCTGTAATAAATTAGTAAGCAACCTATATATTACTTATTCTGGCAGATTTTTGACATGTTTTCCTTTAAAAAGCACAGCATAAAGTTCAAGAGAACTAGAAAACTATTAATTTTTATAAACAGTAACAAAGCTGACTGTAGATACAATGTTGTATAAATCTTAATGCTCTTAAAATAATTTATAAAAATGCATTAAAATTTCCCACTATACAGACACTGTATATTTAGTGATATTGAGAATAGGTTTGTTGATTGAAAATTAATCATCTTTTAATTGTTATTTAGATAACTGATTTGTAATTTTAAGTTGTAATTTAAATTTCTGATTTAAAGTTCTGTTTATTTGGTGAGAATACATAACTTTTCACTTGTGTATTTTGTTTTGAGGATATAAAAGTTTAGTAACTTACACAGTTATAAGAATTGTATTTGTAAGGACAGGGCTGTAGAATTGACAATGGCCTAAATTCCATGTGTGTGTAAATAAAACATATTTTAGTAAAGTTACTAATTAATTTGAAAATGGCTTAGATTGTATATTGCCAAAAATATAAATGAGTTATATGATTTATTATAAAGAAGATTAATAATTCATTTTTTCATTATACCATATTTGTGGAAGAGAATCAATTTAATGTGTATTACCACAGGGCTCCCATATGTTTGAAAATTAATAACCAGCAGGTACTTGATCATTTGCCAAGTTGTATAAAAATGACCAGTTTACCTGCAATGATTGCTTTTGATGTTTGCACTAATTACTGTTGTCCGTAACAGATGAGAATGAAGATGCATTACTTTAAAAGTTAGTGTGAAGGAAGTTTAAGATAGTTTTATAAAATGTATAGGTTTATCTATTTATGTATTTAGTTTGCTTTGTGGAAATGTTAACTTTAAATATGTAGAAGTAAAATAATCTAGCAAAATTTTTGGCTTAAATGCTTTCAAAATCTGTGGGTTGGCAACATGGCTCAGTTATATAACTTGCTCTGTGTGTGAAATGCCCTTCTTTCAATCCTCAGAGCATGCTAAGCAAAAACTAATTTGGGATGCTTTGTCGAGTTGAAAATATAAGAGGGATAACAATATCAATATTAAAGATTATTTTTCAATGATATTTGGATGTTATTAATACAAGTAGCTAATAACTTACTTTCCTGATATCTTAAAATATGCTTGATTTGAAATACTAAGAACTTGTTCTACAAACCCAGATTTCATTAGTAAATAACTATTACTGTATTTTATCAGTTGCCCCTTCTTTTGTGACAGTATTAAGACAATAAAGATTGTTAACTGTAATGCTAGACTTTAACATTTTAATAACTTGAAAGTATTTGTAACAGTCATTTTTGAATTTTGAATTTCTATATTTTAAGACTTATTCCAACAGGGCCTCGTTTTAGTTCAGTTTTTCTTTTTTAATAAAATCTCCGTGTAAATCTCCATTTCTGCACACTCTACTCTTTACCTTCTCTTGTTATACAAAGGCAAACATCATGCCTTTAAAATTTTATTATCTCATTTTCTTTTCATCTCCTTGTTGTCTCTCAAAATTTAGAGTATTTCCTACATACAGTTACTTTTCAGTTTTTAGAGATCAAAGATGAACAATTTATGAAGTGTGAATGTTATCTATTATTTAAGTAGATGAAAAAACCAAATAATATATATTATCTTCATACACATGGAGTCACATATAAAGTATGTCATGTTTTAGTACTTCTTGCATGTTGCTTTAAAAGAACATATTCTGTTCCTGTTGGATAGAGCATGTATGAAAGGCAATTTTATAAACTTGATAGTAAAGAGTATTGTTAAAGTTTTCAGTTATTCCTAATTTGTGTCTGCTTACTTTATAAATTACTGAGAAAGAATGCTGAATTTTTCTTGATAAACATTTTTGTCACTAGGAAGTTAATCCATTTTATCCATTATGATAATTTTGCTCTGAATATAACTACTTTAGATATTTTGATTACTCTTAGTGTCTTTTTATCTATTATTTTAATTTTACTCTATTTAGCCAGTGTATCTCCATTCTTTTGGCATTTTTGTTTTTTGGGTTTTGTTTTTTGGGGAGGAGGATAGAGGGACTATGGAGCATATGTTGAAGTCTAGTTTAAATTTTTTTTTAATCCAGTCTAACTGTCCTTACTTAATTGTGAAGAATATTCATGTCACAGAAGTTTAGTGTAATAATTTGTATGTTTGAGTTTGATTTTAAATTTTTAAGTGCTTTTGCTTTTTCCTTTCCTGTTTGTTGCATGTGTTCCCTGTGTTACCACTGGTTCTAGGACTTGAACTCAGGGCCTGGGCACTGTTTCTGAGCTAGCACTACCACTTAAGCCATAGGTCCACTTCCAGCTTTTTGGTGGTTAATTGGAGATGAGAGTCTCAGGACTTTCCTGTTGAGCTGGTTTTGAACCTTGGTTTTCAGCTATTAGCTCCTGAGTAGCTAGGATTGCAGGTGTAAGGCAAAGAAACCTGGCCCTTTCACTTACATTCTTCCTTCCTTTGGATATCTTTTATTATAGTATCTTTTATTATTATGTCAATCTTTTGGTGCCTTATTGTTTGTAATATTTTTGAGTTATTTTAATAGTTACGTTGGGATGTAGTAGTTTATATCTTTAATTTACCACAGTTCCCTTTGGTGATTACCATTTTAAATGTAGTTCTAAGACTACTTACATTTCTTCTCTTCTGCCCTTTGTGTTATTATTCCTTTGACATTGCCATCCATTTTACTGCTACATGTTAAACCAACATGTTACATTTTTCAAAGTGATTCAGAAAGTGAAATGTCTTTTTTAGTTTGTATAGAACCTAACTTATGTTTGTTTCTTAATAAATTACATTGGTAGTTTTGATGTAGTAGACATTTAAATAGTTTTTTATTGCACAGTATTTTTCATGAAAATGTGTATGTTTAGAAATATAAGAATATTTTATGTTTCATTAAAATGTTTTAACAGTTCCAACATATTTATCTTGTTCCTGTTTATATCTTTTATATAAATCTTATATAGATTTATTTATTTAATAGGTCTTCATCCTCCAGGTCCACCCTTAGCAAGACCCATTCTTCCCCGAGAACGAGGTGCTCTGGACAGAATTGTTGAATATCTAGTTGGTGATGGTCCACAGAACAGGTAATGTTTACTAGGTTGATAAATAAAGGAAAATGAAAATGTGTATCAGTCAGGATGTGTATGTATACCCCTGTCCCCAGGTGTGTAAAGCCATATCTATACTAGAGGTTCTGTACTTTTGTGGCTCTTGTTTCCTAATTATTAGGACATACTGGAGCGTTGTAAACCACTGAAAAGTAACACGTTCACATTTTTGGTAAAAGTTGGAAAAAACAATCTAGATAAAATCTATTTGGAAAAAATAAGACTAGTTTGGTTATAAGATTAATTTTAGAGAACTTAAATTATGTTACTGAAACTTTTAAAGTTGGAGAACACAAAAATAGTGAAAACCTGGTAGATAGGAAGAAAAGAACTTTGACAGGTGTCAGTTCTGAACTTGATGAGAGTAATACTTTTAATAGTGATAACAGTTTACATGTCCTTGCTGTCATTCTAGGAAGTTAGGTATGTAAGTGTAGAGCAGTTGTCATAGTATAGATTTTAAAAAGTTCATTGGGTAGCAGAGTAGATGTTTGACAGCTTTATTATAAAGAGAATAGAAGATGATGATAATGTGTAACTGGGAAAACAAGCACAGGAAACCCAATGTATAGAAATTAAATTAAGTATCTTTTTTTTTTCTACTGCAAGATTTCTCAGAGGTTTGAATAATATTCATTGTGAATCTCCAAAAAAGGTTACATCTTTTCTAAACATTTGACCACAGATTTGGGAGCTATCATCACAAGGAATGTACATTGGGAAACCTAAATTTAAGTATTCTGTTATTGAATATGCTTAACGATATATTCAACTTTTTCTTAGTTTATTTTTAATATGATGTACAAATTGTATTTCAAGATAGTTTAGGTCCAGTGCTGGTAGTTCTTAACTTAGGATCCTAGCTACTCAGGATGCTGAGATCTTAGGATTGTAGTTCAAAGCCAGCCCAGGCAGAGAAGTCCCGTGAGACTCTTACCTCCAGTTAACCACTCAAAAATCAAAAGTGGTGCTGGGCGCCGGTGGCTCATGCCTGGAATCCTACCTACTCAGGAGGCTGAGATCTGAGGATCACAGTTCAAAGCCAGCCCAGGCAGGAAAGTCCGTGGGACTCTTATCTCCAATAAACCACTAGGAAACCGGAAGTGGCTCTGTGGCTCAAGTGGTAGAGCGCTCGCCTTGAGCTGAAGAGCTGAGGGACAGCACCCAAGCCCAGAGTTCAAGCCCCATGACCAACAACAACAACAACAACAAAAATCAAAAGTGGTGCTGTGGCTCCAAGTGGCAGAATGCTAGCCTTGAGCAAAAGAGCTCTGGAACAGGGCCCAGACCCTGAGTTAAGCTCCACAACCAACCCCTCCTCTCTGCACCGCCCCCCCCAAAAAAAGAAAATAGGTTAAAATTTTGATTTTGGTTAACCTTGGATTTTGTTTAAGGATTTTCCAAATAATGTATCATCTATTATTGCATATTGAGCTATGTTGAAATATAAATTAGCCTTGATGTCCTAGTAACCTCTTCTATGAACTTTGTCCACATTTGTATCTGTTGTGTTAATTATTTTTCCTTTTATGTAGGTATGCTCTTATTTGTCAGCAGTGCTTTTCTCATAATGGTATGGCTTTGAAGGAAGAATTTGAATACATTGGTAAGAATTATTGAACAGTTAGGTTTAATATTTTACTCTTAAATATTTTATTCTATGAATTTTCTATGTAATGCCAGTTCTTTTAGAACCTGTCTACATTGACTAGGCATATTGCCCTTACCTAAAATGTGCTGTGAAGTACTGTGAGTTGTGAAGAACTTGGGTTGTCTTCACAGTGAGTTGTACTCAAACTCACTACACATCAAAGTCACCTGAAGCACTTAAAAAAATTATGATGTCTAGGACATATCTACAAATAGTCTAATTTTTAGTGGATTTTAAGAATGAGCATTGTCTTTTAAGCTCACAGATGATTGTCTCATGCACACATTATTAAATTATTATTTGTTAAATAGTACTTTGGAAATATGACATGAGCAAGGTTCTGGATTTTATAATGATTCTGTTGACAACTGCAAGTTTAGTAATAAATTTAAATTATTATTAATATGGTATTAGTTAACCACTATTTAACTTGTTATATCTTTTATTTAGAATTAATATCCTAATTTTAATAACTAGAAAGTATACTTTGAAATTAACTTTAGTTAAAACACATACCATAATATAATAAAATGAATTTCACAAAATAACCTTTGAGAGGTTCTTTGACTTTGTAATTATTAAGTAAATTCTCTTTGATTTGTGATTGTCTTTATTAAAAACAATTCTCCACAGCCTTTCGATGTGCCTACTGTTTTTTCTTGAATCCTGCAAGAAAAACTAGACCCCAGGCTCCAAGACTTCCAGAGTTTAATTTTGAGAAGAGGCAGGTAGTTGAAGGATCAAGTTTAGTTGATGACTTGACGTCAGAAAGTATGCTTTCATCAGAGAATCGATTTAGTGAAGGTATGAGTATGTTAATTGTTTTTCTCTTAAAATTATGCGCTGTTTAACAATAATAAAAGCGTAATGCCTACAGATAACAGTAGATTAGCTTTACCAATATTTGCAGTATGCACGTCAGCTATTGCACTTGGTGGCCTTCCTGTGTGATTGGTAAGATGTGTTCATGTTTTAAAATGCAGATTATGTTGTCATGAGCAGCGTTTAACACCAGCCAGGTAAACATTGTTTGTGGAGTGAGCTCTTCTGAAAACTTGAGTCATTTTTTTTAAAAAAAGTGTATCTTAATGAAACGTTATTTGACTATGAAACAGCCATTAATGAAGTAATTAGAAAAATTGTGATTAATATTAATACAATAAGTAGAATTGAATTGAATTGGTAGAAATTATCAGAAAATTTTTGGAATTGGAAAATCATCTTTACAGTTTTTGGGTGGTTATATTAATAAGGACTGTGTTTCATTGAAACAAAACAATTAATAGCTATATATGAGTTTAACATTGTCATTTACATAAAACCAACCTACATTTGCAGAAACAATTTCATAGAATTTGTAATTTAGAATTCATCTTGCAATTCTATTTTAGGAATTCTTGAGGACGTTTATGAGAAGATGAGATAGACCTGACTATTAACTGCCAACTATTTCTTGCAATTAAAATTCAGTCAGGAGTTCTTTGCTAAATTTTGAAGAAATATTAAAATAATACTAAAATACTGAAATAATAATTGCTAAAATTATGACAGAATCCATGATATTTTGGTGGTATTCTTGGTGTAGGAAAATATTTATACTGGAAGTTTAGTTCATTTAATTAGTTATTTTGTGTTGGTTCTGGGGCTTGAACTCAGGGCATGGGTGCTACCCCTGAGCATTTTTGCCCAAGGTTAGCACTCTACCACTTGAGACATAGCTTTAGTCCCAGCTTTGTTTGGTGGTTAATTGCAGATAAGATTCTCATGGGCTGGATTTGAACCTTGGACCTCAGATCTCAGCCTCCTGAGTAGCTAGGATTATAGGCATGAGCCACCAGAACCCTATATTTAATTTATCTAACAGTCAGTATTCCACCTTTTAATTTCTACAAATTATTTATATACATTTTATTTCCAGCAAAAGCTGGAAGTGGATTTGTGGCTTAAGTGGTAGATCACTAATCTTGAGAACAAAAGATCAAAGACAGTACCCAGGCCCTGAGTTCAAGCTTTAGTATTAGCATTCTCCCTTAACCAACCCCTCAAAAAATATAACAATTGCAAACAAAATTTCTTTTTTTTTGTATATTCTGTGAGGCAGTGAACTTTTAGAAATCAGAAATTTAGTGTGAGATTTCAGGGCTTTTTTTTTTTTGGACTTTGAAATGAACCTAAAATATGTATGCTGAATTGGGCTTCGCTTTTGGCTTACTAACATCAAAATAAAATTGAATATATATAGCTATGACAGAGGCCTATGTACTTCCAGCACAGAATGAATGCATTCATCTTCTCCAAGTCTGCAACATCAACTTCAAACCGTGTCAAATTTTTTCTTTTGCTTAAGTCATTGTTCTGAGCTGCATGCTTTCACATGCAAACCACCTGCGTTGGCATTGCAGCATCTCCAAGCTGAGAATTAAAGGATTTCATACTGAAGATGGCTAGAGGAAAAATTGAAGTCTTTGCCATGAATAACCTTGTTTATGAAAGCTAAAGTGAATATTCGGAAGCCAATAGGTGGGATTAAAAAAATAAAAGCAAAAGAAAAGAAAAAAGCCAGCAAAATAAAAATCTTGATAATGGGTCCTGTGCTTTATTTCTTTTGCTAAGGTCAAGATGGATAGTTAGCAAACAACACCCAGCTGTACCTTTCCTTCTCATCTAATCTAGGCGGAGCAATACCCCAGATGTCTCATTTTCTGTCTGAAATCTCTGGAATGAAGTCTAACTGGCTCAAACTGAACCCCAGTAAGGTAATGTTAATAGGCAAAGGCAAACCTTGAGGCAGGGTCTGCAGACTCTAGTACTAAAAGCGGAAGCAACAATTCTGTTTGGTTAAGGCTGTTTCTAGAATAGTAACTTTTTCATAATTCTTTTTGGATTCATCAAATTGGCCACGAACATCTTTCTGTCCTTTGGCTCTCCAGAAGACTGAAACTTTTCTCCAAGATTCCTATTACCACACTATAATACAGTTTTCAATTCAAATCTGGATTCCTTCAATGAACAATGGGGAAGTATTTCTGATGAACTGATGAAGCTGGATATGATTTGGATGCCAGTAGTGTACCCTTACAATTAAATTGAACTATTAAATAAGACCAGATCATCTTAATCATCTGCTCAGCTAACAGGCAATGCCGCTGGGAATGTAGGTTTCTGGTTTCTAAATTCTTCAATGATGCAGAAAATTGAGGAATGAACAAAAACATTCTTGCTTCAATTTTTTTTTTTTTTTAACATTGAAATAGCTTATTGGTATCAGCAAGAATTGTATAGATTAGGGTATTGAATTTACAGATGTACTCAAAAGTTAACTTTCACCTGAAGTTTTCTTTCAGCCAATGTCAGTAGCTTCTTTTTTTCTAGTATATGACACAAGAATTTTTCAATTCAAGTTTGTCTGGATTCTGATATTAGAAGATTTTACGTTTAGGTTGAGAAATCAGGCTTTACTCTTTGGAGTAACATGGAATCTTGTACAGATTTCATCAGAGACCTTGAAGAAATTTCTCTCATTAAAATTTAAATTCTCAGCATTCTCCTTCCTCCACTGTGTATCTGTCTATATGCTTTGGTGACAAATAATTAAGGGAAAAAAACAAATAAAGGATACAGAATGGATTACCTTATATCTGAAATCATACTGGATATGGAATACTAAAAAGTGAATTGCTTTGAGATCCTCACTTTATTATTAAATAATAGTACTTGAATAAATAATAGCAATAAATAATAGTAATAATAGTAATACTTGAATCTCTAACAAGTGACAATAAAGTCTATTTTACCCTCAGAAAAGTCCTAAGCTGGGCACTGGTAGTTCATGCCTGTAATTCTGCTACTCCGGAGGCTAAGATCTGAGGATCAAGTTTCAAAGCCAGCCTGGGCAAGAAAATCTGTGAGACTCTGATTTCCAATTAACCACAGAAAAAGCCAGAGATGGTATAGTGGTAGCCTTTGAGCAAAAACATTGAGGAACAGTTCCCACTAGGCCCAGAGTTTGCCTCAAAAAATAAAATAAAAATGAACATTTATATTAGTGCACACCTGTAACCCTAGCACTTGGATGACTGCATCAGAAGGCTTCTGAGTTCAAGACCAGCTTGAGCTCTACATAATGAGACTGTTTCAAAAGGAGAAAAAAAGCTTTTAAAAATACCTGAGATATACCATTTTTAATTAAATTTAGTAACCTAATTATTACTTCTAGGTCTCTACATTGTTATTTTACTCTAGGATACTGGTTGGTTTTTTGACTACCATGTTTAAAAAAATGGTAATATGTCTTCATTACTCTAATTTTGTTTAGGACTCATGTAATATATTTTAATAAATAATAGCTTTTAGTAAATGAATAACTCAGTAAAACTCATGGCATCTAATACGAGTAAAAATAGTAAAGCTTACAAAAGATAAAACTTATCTTGGTGATATATTTCCATCTACCCTTTCATGCAAAATACTGTTATATTTAGGTTAAGTTGAATGGGAGAAAATTTGGCTTTTAGTATATTTGTTATTGATCATGAAAATTATTATATCCAAAATGCATAGGCACTTAATGTTCAGCTTTTTCAAGATGCTCTGTGGCATGTTGTTTCGTGCTTACTTTAGCTATAGATTTTTTTTTTTTCTTTTTGGTCATAGAGCTTGAACTCTGGGCCTGGGCACTGTCTCTGAGCTCTTCAGCTCAAGGCGAGTGCTCTACCACTTGAGTTTTCTGGTGGTTTGTTGGAGATAAGAGTCTTACGGATTTTCCTGCCCTGGCTGGCTTTGACCTGCGATCCTCAGATCCCAGCCTCCTCAGTAGCCAGGATTACTGGTATGAGCCACGAGCACCTGGCAGATATAGATATCTTTTGACCATCAGAAACTATTTTCTAAACCATCTTCAGCTTTCTAAACCACCTTCGGTTTTCTAAACCACTTTCATCTTGACCACTGCTTAATAGTAAAATTCATACTTTATTTGCCAGTAGTAATTAATTCAGTGATACTCTTGTTGAATTCTAGATATTTCCTCATAAATGGTTATAATTTAACTTTATTCATTGGGTTATCTGGTTTGTTCCTTTGTTCCTTAACAGTAAATTGACTATTGTTTGTAAGGCAGGAAAGTCTTTTAAAATTGCTTTTTAAAAAAATCTGAGTTCAAAGACAAATTGTCAATTTAATATGATGTTCTTTGGGTATACAAATAGTGAACACATATACTGGGTAAATGAAATTGTTTCTAGATTATTCTTTAATTTTCTTACAAAATTATTCTTTCAAGAGCTAGTATAAAAACCTACAGGTAAGGTAAAGTTCTTGCATGTTTTCTATGTGCGGTTTATATGTGGAGCAGTGGTATTCATTATATTGTTACCTCAGTTTTATGAGTTGGAGTTGTCTATCTGAGTTGAGGCTTTGCTCTACTAACTGTATACCAATTCATTATTTGGTGAGGGAAAAACTTGTCTTTCATTGGGATGGAGTGTGAGAGAAGTAAAAGTTGGAAATAAAAAAAATGATGGACCATTTTTGTCAGATTGTGTGGTAAAATTGTATTGGGATTATAGATGCTACAGTTAATATAATTTTTTTTTACACCTGGTTAACATAGGTTTTCCAGGTAACTGTTTTGGCTCATAAATTGGACCATATAGAGCATAATAGTTTTGCTTATTGTGAACAAAAAGGCTGATTTCTTTTTTTTTTTTTTCTTTTTGCCAGTCCTGGGTGCTGTCCCTGAGCCTCTTTGTGGTTAAGGCTAGGGCTCTACACTTGAGCCACAGTGCCACTTCCGCCTTTTTCTGGGTGGTTTATTGGATATAAGAATCTCATGGATTTTTCTTCCCATCCTGGCTTCCAACTGCAATCCTCAGATCTCAGTCTCCTGAGTAGCTAGGGTTATAGACATGAGCCACGTGCACCTGGCTTGGTTTCTTTTTTTAATATTATATGGCTAAGTATTCCTATCTTCTAAAATGTATTCTATATCACCAAGCTGTTTTAACCTACAGTTACACAGAAAAAAAATTTTTAAATAAGTTTTTTATTGTGAAAATACTGTACAGAGGGGTTACAATTACATGAGCAAGGTAATAAGTACATTTCTTATCAAGCATTGTTGCCTCCTCCTTTGTTTTTCCCCTATCCTCCCTTCTCCACAACTACACAGAATAGGCATATGATTTTAAAAATAGTACATTAGTCTTATTAAAAAGCCCTGAGATTTTGTTATAGGATATTTTTATTTGTACCTGTCATTTATATTTTGTTTGTATAATTTCTTACAAAATGAAATTAGCTTCTAAACATCAAATACTGGCTCATTTAGACTATCTAATGTCTGCATTATAAAAGTCACATTATTTTTTTTGTAGTGTAACTGCTATTAAGATTTGTTTTCTGCAAATCAACCCAAAGGAAGAAAAGTAGTAAGAGATTCTGATTATTTTTCAGCCCTTGCTATCATTTCACCAGTTTTTTTAGTTTTCTATTTAGTATCTAAAATTACAATATTGATTAGGAACTTTGTGTAACATATTTTCTAATTATGGTAGCATATGATATTTCTTTGACTTTATTACAGATATTTAAACCTTTTAGAATTACAGTTCCTATATTAATAGCTTTTTTATGAACTCAGAATTTTAAAATTGGCTTTGACTAATAAAGTAATTCTGAACCTAGTAATGACACAAAACTTTAATAGTGAGGAACTGGTGTCTTATCTTACACTGTAACCCTAGCTACTCAGGAGGCTGAAATCTGAGAATTACAACTTGAAGCCAGCCTGGGCACAAAAGCCCATGAAACTTTTAACTCCACTTAGCCACCAAAAAGCCAGAAGTTTAACTATGGCTCAAGTGTTAGAGCACAAGACTTGAGCAAAGAAGCTCAGGGAGTGCACTCAGGCCCTTAGTTCAAGTTCCAAGACTGGCACAAAAAAACAACCCCCTCCCCCAAATCCAAACCAGCAACAACAACAAAAACTTCAATATAATAAACCTTAAATTTTGATACCCCTTTTGTGTCAGTATAGTTTTGAGACAATCTGTCAGATAAAGTATGATAAACTATGTGGGTCTGTGTTCTCTTAAACATGGACATTTGTGGGTTGTGTCCTAGATTCTGAACTTTTTTTTTCATGTTGTGTGGCTTTATTGGCTTGTTTCAGAAGACTTGGGTAAACAAATTATAAAGTTCCTGCCAAGTAAGTATTGCTTTATGGCTAGAGAGTTATGGAAAACTATGACTCCTAAAATTCTACCGTAGATAAATTCTGTGAGGGTAGAATTACAAATAGTTGGCAGCTCCTAACATTTTTTGCAGAACTTGTTTGATTTTGCAGCAGGAATGACTTGTTTCGTTTGCCTTTATCTGCTTTTTCCTTTCTACCGTGGAACATTTGAAGAACAAAACTCATGACCTGCTTTTTGGATTTTTGTTAAGAGCCCAAGGGATACACAATGCTATTTTAAGTTCATTATTGAGATACAAATAGGATTTTATGACATTTGTCACAAATATGATTTATGAATGTTACCCACTAATATTTATTATAATATGAAATTTTCCTACACAAAGGTGTTATCAATTGTAATTTGTAATTCACTGTAAACCCAGGGCTAACATCTATTTAAGGAAATAAAAATTCTTGAGTATTTTCAAAGGCCTGGCAAAGAATGTGGGAGAAATAAATACGTTTATTATAATTGGTATGGTAAAACCATGAATGTCTTAAAATTTCAGGCGAATATATACCTATAACAGATAATATGTTTGCAAAACTATATTTATTTTGCAAAACTTGGGCTCATACTAGGCAAGGAATTTAACTAGAACTTTACCCTAAGTAGGTTGTCTTTCCAAATTTTTTGAATCAATAATACTTGTAATTTATCATAAGGGATCTTCTATGACAGTAGGAAAATCTGGGGGCTGAGAAGGTGGCTCAGTGGTAGAGCGCTTGCCTTGCATGCATGAGGCCTTGGGTTCAATTCCTCAGCACCACATAAGCAGGAAAAAAAAAGCCGGAAGTGGTGCTATGGCTCAAGTGGTAGTGTGCTAGCCCTGAGCTGAAGAGCTGAGGGACAGCGCCCAGGCCCAGAGTTCAGGCCCTACGACCGTACACAAAAAAAAAGAAAAAAGAAAATCTGCTTTTTTGCCTTGCTGACATGATTTAACTATTTTTTTCTAGCAAGATTATTACCTCAAGGCTAGATTTTATCTTTCACTTGGAAATTGGAAGGCTCAAAGTTTTTTTGCTCCTATTAGTCCCTCCTTTATGTCATTCTTTAAAATTTGAAATATTAAGTACAGTTTAATACAATTGTTATTAAGGTATTTAAATTTAATAAAACTTAAAAGAGAATTTAAGGGAATAGTTTTCAGGTAGAGACTGAGATCTATACTTTAACTTTTGCTATGAAGACAGGAAAAAGACCCTTTTCTTTCTAGCACACTAGAGATATAACATATTCTGACCTAGAGTTTTGTGTTTTTTTTACAAGAAAACTACAAATTTTAATAATCTTCAAAAATATGAACATTTTTCTGGTGAACTTGGGGTTTAAACTTGGGGCTTTGTGCTTGCTGGTCAGTGCTCTATCACTCCAGTCATGCCTCCATCCCCACTTTGCTCTGGACATTTTTGAGATAGGATCTTGCTTTTTGTCCCAGCTGGCCTGGAACCATGAACCTCCTATTATTGCCTCCCACCACATCTAGGATTATAGGTTCATGACAACCCTCTCAGCTTTTGGTTGAGATGAGATTCTCATAAATGTTTTTGCCTGGGTTGGCCTCAAGCTGTGATCCTCCCGATCTCTGCTTCCTAAGTAGCTAGGATTATAACTGACCTAGAGTTTTAAAGAGTGAGAATTTGCCTTGTTCTGGGGGTAGAGGGAATTGTGCCATACTTTTGAAAAAGATGAATTCTGACTTCCTCATTCCTTGAATAATCAAGATGAACATAAGATGGGAAATCACCTAAACGCACACATGCATACGTAAAAGTAAAAATTTACACATTGCTTACAGGATTGCTCAGGTATAAGGGGGAACAGTTTCTTCTTACAGTATAATCTAGGAGTTTATTGGCACCTAATTCTGTTTGTTAGACTTGGGAGTTGGGTATCCAACTGATAAATGTGTCTTTAGAAGCTAGTAGTTTTGAAAACATTCAAATATAATTTTGGCTTATATCCTAATTTTTTCTTCAGTGATATTACATCATAAATATTCTTATAGAAAGTACTAATTTTAAAAGATTTTAGAGTCACAATAAAAATTGTACTGTTTCTTAATCCATTTCTGCCACATGTGTGTTTGTGTATTTTGCTGTATTTAACAGTTTTAACATTTCTGTTTTCCTGAAATCTTGAATCTTTCCAGAATCTCTAGAAGAACAAGATGTCCTTGATAACAGCACAGAACAGACAGATGACAAAATACCAGCTACAGAGCAGACAAACCAAATGACAGAAAAGGCATCTGGCTCAGAGGAACAAGAGGAGAAAGTAGAAGAAACAGAGAATGAGGAAAACTCAACAAATGAAGCCAAATCAACCATTTTCAGAGCTGATTCTATTACTGATCTTGAACTAAGTGGAGGATCTTTGATGACAAAGTAGTAAATGTTTCCATGTGCCTTCAACTGGATATTTGTAGCCTTGTTGATGTCAGTTATTGCTTTTTTTGATGGTACTTAAAAATATTTTTTGCCCCTACATGTATATTCTTGATAACCATTTAAATTCAGATTGCCTAGAGATTTCAGTATATCACTAAACTAGAGGATATTTGAAGTTAAAAGCAAGCAATACCAGTGAAATGAGATACTTTTGAATGTACAATGATTCACAAATTTAGATAGCTTTTAGATATTTTGTCTATCCTAACAAAAATGGATAGCACTTTTGTTTTCTATATGTATCACTTGTAAATAATCCTTATTTTGACATAGGAATACTTTTGGTTAGGAATAATTCTCTAGTTGTGTTTGTTTTAAGGAAATGAAACACAATTAAGATTTTTGAGTATTTCATCATTAAAACCTAGTAGAATTTTAACTCGAGATATTTGCCAGTGGGGTGGAAATATCTGTTTAGGTGTTTACATTGATATTAAAGTTATAATTGTAATTATATAGGCATTGGTACGAATTCTCAGTAAGAATGTAATTGAATAGTCAAGTGCAGCGTTTCTATTGATGTCTTTTATTTTGCAGCTGGGCCAAAGGCATATGTTGTATATAATTAGTTTATGTTTACATATTAACATATAGGAAATATACCTGCACTTGACTGTACTTGAATTCTTAGTATTATTTATACTTGTAAAATAATGATGATGACATATAAGTGAATTTTGTGCTCTTGTGTGTGTTTTGTTAAGGAAAATAAATATGACCTGGCAGCAATTCCTTTCTGTTAAATATCTAGATTTCTTTAAATTATATATTGGTTGATGACTTGGGTATGTAGAAACAGACCTCACATACGATAAATCTATAGCTTCTGCTGAGAACAGATCATAATGCCTTTGTTCTGACTTGTTGCTTTTCAAATTAAAAAAAATTAGTTATTTTTCTCATTTGGAAACACCTTAAGCCATTTGTAGTTCTTGAGAGATGAATGTTTTGTAAAAACAGACAGCTAAGTGCTAATACTTTGTTGGATAAAATATGTATGCTAATCAAATGGGGGAAAGTGGACCTAGAATAGAAATCTTGGTATAGATTGGTATAGAAATACAGTATGATAATTTGCTTTAGCTTCCTTGTACTTCTCCATTTGTGTGTGTGTGTGTGTGTGTGTGTGCATGTGCATGTGTGCATGTGTGTATGCACACACCAGTATTGAGACTTGAACTCAGGGCCAGAATGCTCTCCTGTACTTTTTTAGCTCAAGGCGAATCACATCTCTTTCTGGCCTTTTGTGGTTAATTAGAGAGTCTCATGGATGTTCCTTCCTGCCTGGCCTGGCTTCAAACTGCTATCCTTGGGTTTTAGTCTCTTGAGTAGTTAGGATTGCAAGCATGAGCCACTGACTCTGGCTATCCTCCAACTTGAAAAAATAAAACCAAAAAACACATTAACATTGTTATGCAACAGTGGTGTCTCTGGCTAATATTTCAGTTAGAATTGAATATAACTTTATATCATTTAAAATTCATTATGATTTGTTATCATTTAACAATTTTTTCTAAAGAACTGTTAATGGTCTTAGGCAACTTGGTATAATGGCTCCAGTCCTGAACTGGACTTAAAGTCTTGAGCAGTCTCACCTAACCTCTCTGTAAATATTTCTCATCTGTAAAATGGGAAGATTGCTACCTGTTTTTCAGAGGTATAGGGATAATTAGGAAAATTTCTGTAATGTGCCTAGTTCACTTACCTGATAATAGCTACTAAGTAAATGGGAACATGCATTATTATTGATATCTCTGTGAAATACGAAATCTTCCTCTGGTAGATAAAAAACAAATCAGCATTCAGTCAACTGCTCAGGACAAAACCAAAGTTTTCTTCACCAATTTTTCTTTGTCACATGTATGTGTATAAGTATGAAGATTAAACAAAACTCAAATATAACCTTTCTAGAAAGCGATTTTCATCAGTTTTTGATGGGTTATTAACCCATATTTGTCTTAGCAGTACCCTGTAGCATCCTGTTATAAAACATTTAAATTCTGATGTCCATTACTTGAAAACAAGTATCTTGGGAAAAAAAACAATGGTAGAATGAAGAGATATGGATATATTTGAAAGAAATTTAAAAAAGGATCATGGTTAAAAGGATAGCAAAATTAATATAAAAATAATGTGCTTGTGATTGTATAGTATCTATTAATATAGAAAAGTTTATCCTGATAGTATATAAAATAGAAAAGTTTATCTTGATAATAAACAATGATTGGAAGAATAGTAAAATGCCCCATTTCTAATGATTAAAACTAGTGTAAAAGAGGAAAACCCATCTATTCGGTACTAATGGCTAGAGCCATCTTCAATTCACTGGCTGGTCATCATCTAAATCCTTCTTAACTGTGCTCCTTAGTGTGATCTATAGTCTTGAGAGTTTCTCTCTCCTTCCCATCTTTATTCTTGTAGTATAGCCATACAAACCTTCTTTTAATTCTTTGGTCATACTCAGTCCTGTTCTGCCTTAGGTCTTGGCTTATTTTATTTTCCTTAGAGAGATGCCCTTATCCTGCTATCAGTAAAAGGCCGGTGCCCTTTACTCAACCATCATGTCACCTATCTTTATTTACCATCCTTATCACAATTCTTAAGTGTTTTATTTGCTTGTCATTAACTCTTCAAAGGTTTTCTCCTACATCTTGAGGAGAGAGCACAATGCCTGACACATTTATATGTGAATGAATAACTTGCTATACCCAGTGAAAACTTTGAGTTCTTATTCACTGCTTGGCAGATTGACATTGCTGAGTGCTCCCTCTTTGAAATGGCTTTTCTTTTTCTTTCTTAATATACTACGGTTCTCTTCTCTGCCTTCTTGCTACCCTTTGCAAGACTCTTCCTCTCTCTACGCCCATCCTTTATATGTTGGTGTTCTATGGACAGCTCCTGTTATCTCGTGTCAGTTCTTCTTCTGCATATTCTTTAGTTGTTATCTGTCATCTGTTCTCAACTGTCTATCTGAATGTTAGATCTTCAATCTTGGTTTGTTTCCTTCTCTACATAGCTATATATTCATCCACTTCTTGCCATGTCTCACAATCTGTATATTAAAAATGCACCCCAGGCACCAATGGCTCACTGTAAACCTAGCTACTCAGGAGGCTGAGATCTGAGGATAGTACTCTAAAGCTATCTAGCCTGGACTGCTCCAATTAACCAAAAAGCTAGAAGTGGAGCTGTGTGTGTGTGTGTGTGTGTGTGTGTGTGTGTGTGTGTGTGTGTGTGTGTGTGTGTGTGTGAAAAAGCAAAGAGGGAGTAAGGGGGAGGGGACAAAGGAGGGAAACAGGAGAGAGACATTAACTTTTTGTTGTATCCCAGGCTTGCCTTAAACTAGAGATCTTTATGCTTTATGTTCCTGTATGCTGGGACTGCAGGTATCTGCCACTATGCCTGACTTTCCCTAATGTATTTTACATATATTCTCATTTCTCTATCTCATATGCATTGTTTTAGTAATGATAAAAACATCTGCTTTCTTATTCTGCCAGACAACATCCTAAAAGTTATATATATATATATATATATATATATATATATATGTATATGCATATATATAATTTCATTTGTTCTTTGACAACAGTTCTGTGAAATTTTTTATTTCAGGATTATAGGAGAGTCCTTCATTATAGAGAGAATACTCTATAGATAGAGCCCAGAGCCTCATCTATGCTGAGCATATACTCTACCACTGAACTACATCCCCATTCTCTAGAGGCTTTACTCTTAATTATTACTGTGCTACCTTCTAATTCATGCCTTGATCACCTCAGGTTACTTAAAGATTCCTTTTAACAAGTTTCCCTGTCTCCACTTTGCCCATGTACTGTTTTTTCTGTGCATTGCAGTAGCATATCATTGCTTACCCCTTTAATGAGTCCTTATTGTTCTTGGAATAAGGTTCAAACTTATGAATATTGGCCTGTAAAGCCTTAGATAAATTTGCTCTTACTTCTTGTTGGCATCTTTTTATACACTTGTGTCACTATACACATTATCAGTGTAGCTGTACTAAGATTGTGCTGTATGTGCAAGTTTTCCCCTAAACTTTTTCAAGCCCTTCTTTTGCCTAAGGGCAGCCTGTTCATGTAGATAGCAAGGGCATTGAATAAGTAGCTGCTGAAATAGTTCCAGTTAAACCCAAGTTTGGGAATTTTGGTACTTGTTAAGATAGGCCCTTTGTTCTTTATATGGTACTGTGGTTTGAACCGGGCCTTGCCTTGGATGGGCTAGCACACTAGTACCTCAGCCATGACCATACCTGTTTTGTGCTCTTTCTTTTTTAAAGGCCTCACTTTTTCCTCCTGGGGTCAGTCCTAGACCTAGATCCTCTTGCCTCTGCTGCTTCTGTAGTTAGGGTTTCAGAGGTGTGCCATCACGTCTAGTTCATTTTTTGATAAGGTCTCACTAACTTTTTCTTTTGCTCTGACAAGGCTCATATCTCAATCCTCTGTCTGCCTCCCATGTAGCTGGAACTACAGGCTTATAACACCATACCTGGAC
Source organism: Dipodomys spectabilis (assembly GCF_019054845.1). Classification (NCBI taxonomy): domain Eukaryota; kingdom Metazoa; phylum Chordata; class Mammalia; order Rodentia; family Heteromyidae; genus Dipodomys; species Dipodomys spectabilis. Next base: position 1,119,143 of record NW_024870851.1, read on the forward strand.
CTTTCCTTGACATTAGTATTTTTCATCATGAAGCCATTGTACGTAGTTGGGGGAATATTGTTATGGGGAATGAATCTGGAGGGAAGGGAGGGTGATTCTGACTGTACACTTCCATTGACTATTGTCTATTGGGTTTCAGATATGTTCAGTGTCTTTGTCATTTTAAGTCATAGTGGATATCTGAACTAAACCAGAACGCAGATCTCAATGCTGGATCTTTAAACTATTTTCTACTGCTTCTCAATGTTGGAGTTACAAAGATTAATATTTACCATGATTACTTCTATTTCTAGATATCCTAATTTTTTTATCTGTTGGAATTGTGTGCAAATCAGTGGAAGGGTCAAAGAATGGGGAGGATTGGTAGTTTGAAATGATCATGGAGAATGGAACTGCTAGAAAATTGGGAGAAAATAATGAAGTGAGTTACAATCTGTCACAACTTCTATTTATTGTAAAAATTATAACAAAGATTTAAATATTGTTGTAAATGCCTAATGAGCCATTAAAAATAACTCAGGTACTAAGTAAAGGTGAGCCATGGGAGAGATGGCTGTAAGTAGATGATTTGCTAAATCTTAACAATTTTTTAATTTGACTTGTCTGAAGTTTATTAAATTTCTAAAGATGTTAGTACTATTGGTCAATAAAATTCTAGCTCTGAATTTAGACAAAAATATAAATTTATGTGTTAGGAAACAAAAATGCAAATGAGTACAGAATTAAAACTTTATAAACTATTTTTTCTCTTCAGAAATTAATTTACAATTTAAACTTTTACAGTACTTATATATACTTTAAAAAATTGAATTTATTGGATAAATGTCTTTCAATTGCTCTTGATCATTTTACCTTTGCATGAAGCTTTTATTTCATTTAATTTTCTATTCTTTCTCCAGAGTGCCTATTATATGGGGTTAAATCTATACTGCTAGTAGGCCTTCAGAGAAGAAAATACCAAGATATTATTATTATTACTTCATTATTATGTATTATTTCATATTTCTTAAATTATCTGCTTTAAGCATTTAAAAATATTTATATGTTCCCTCTTTTCTTTGGCATCAAAATAGAATTTGGAAGTACTCTGGGAAGATCAAGAAGTGTTCTAAAAAATCTCTTATAAGTTAGATTTTTAAATCTTTAGTCCAGGATTCTGTGAGAATAGGCCAAAATTCTAGCTGCCAAAGCCTTTTTACCAGATCTCTGGCACTTGACTTAGGAAATCTGGAAGAAATCATTTGTTTTTATGAATAAATATTTTTATTGTACTCTAATTTTGAAGGGTGAAAAAAGTGGAGAATTCAATGAACATATTTTGAATACTTACTCTTGCTCATACACTGTGTATTATTATATAGTCTACAATTCTCCCAGTGACTGAGGAGGAGAGATTCTCATCAAGCAGAGATTAAATTTATTTCCCAGGACTGATTTATGGATGGTATAAATGAAATCTGAATGGAATCTGAATCTAGACTCCATGTTCTGTGCTTTTCACTATCTATGGAACACTATCCTTTGGTAACGGAAAGCAATTTACTATTGTTCCTTTTGGTTTCTCATACTTCTGTGATATTGTAAATGTTACTTTTTTTAGGATAGTTTTCTTAAGCTTAGACTTCTCAGACTTTCCACTCACACACCCTCCACTTGAAATTCCTTTATAATATTATCTTCCCACAGCACTATGAATTTCTTGAAGTCAGGATCATGTCTTGATTTTGTTCATTGTCATATTCCTGGTGCCTCATATATAGAAGAAACAATACCGGTTTGCCATGCACACATTCAGTACATACAAACATTAATATATATGAAAATTTTGTGCTATGGAGAATTTTGTAAGCCTAAAAGTTTTGAGTTACTGAGTAGGGAAAGAAAGGCCCAGGGAACTTGTTGTCAACAATTTATTTAAATTCTACCAGTTTCTCATTGAGGATCAGCTGTCCACATTGATGTTGGAGCTATCTAAAATACAAATCTTTAAAAATACTCATTTGAGTATAACAAATTCCATAGACAGTTTACACGGATGCCTTTTGGAATTTTAATTACTTTTACAGGCTATTTCCCCCATTCTCCCTTACACTCTTTTTTTTTTTTGGTAGTAGGGCTTGAGCTCTGGGCCTGAGCACTTTCCCTCAGCTCTTCAGCTCAAGGCAAGCACTCTACCACTTGAGCTACAGCACCACTTCCGGTTTTCTGGTGGTTTATTGGAGATGAGAGTTTCACAGACTTTCTTGCCCGGGCTGGCTTTGAACTGTGATCCTCAGATCTCAGCCTCCTGAGTAGCTAGGATTACAGGCGTGAGCCACCAGCGCCCGGCTCAGCTTTTTTTCCTTTTTGCTTATGTGGTGCTGGGGAATCAAACCCAGGGCCTCATGCATGCAAGGCAAAGCGCTCTACCACTGAGCTACCTTCCCAGCCCCTCTCCCTTACACTCTGTCCACAGACAAGCATTTCATACTTTCTATGATGCTCCTCAGTTTAAATTCTCATTTTGACCTGGCACTATCTGTAATCTGAGGTAATATCTTCCTTAGTTTTCCTAAGAAATTTTGTGTTGTTTATAAACTTGTGTGTTTTATACACTTAGGTAATGTAGTCTCTTGGTCTTTTGTGTTTTGTTGTGTCTATCTCTTCTCTGTAAACACTCTACCAAGGACATATTTCTTAATCATTTTCTTCCTTTTCATCTCAAACAAAAGAAGACCAACTCAAACCAAACCAAAACCTGTTATGGGATGTGCTACGTGTGCATGAATAAGTGGTGCGCTTGGCTTTAGTCAGCAAACTGCTTCATGTGCTACTTCTACTTGAAACTCGTACAAATAACAGACTAGAAAGGATGACTAGCTCAGAACTCAAGAAATTGTGATTATAATAGAGTGGAGCATAATGGAAGGGAGCATGTGTATTTTGTTTTTAATGCTCTTGTGCCTAACAGGAGATGCTCAATAACATGATTTAAGGTGGAGATGACCTAACAGTTGTAGGAGCTTAATCCTGCTCACACAGTTTAGCATTTGGGTAGAGTCTGCACAGGAAATAATGTGTATTTAACAAACTCTCTTTAAGATATCAATACTCCCTGTCCTTGCTCCTATATTGCTCCCATGATATATGGGGTATTTAAAAATACCTCTTTTTATATTGTTTTCCCCTCATTATCTAATTTATAACCCCATTTGATGTGATGACCAAACTCAGCTTTGGGATCCTTCTGGTTTAAATTGCTCCTTTTTTTTTTTTTTTTTATTATCTGCATCTGGTGGGACTTGGATAGCTATAAGCAAACAATGTAATTTAAGAATATGTCTTTTTTTGCAGTATATAAGCCTAAATATTCAAGTTTAACATTGGACACTTACCTCAAAAAAGAAAGGAATATATCCTGTACATAGCAAGTATAATTACAAAATGCTAATGTGATATTGTATGAATTATTATTCATGTTTTTTCCCCTAAAATGCATTTTCTTACTGTCTAGAGCAAGAATTCTAAAGTTTTTGCCCATCTACTACAAGCTGACACATTAAAAAAAAACTTATAGTGGTTTACTTTGTAAGAAACCTTTGATTTTTCTAGCATAAAAAAAGAATCAAATATATTTGGAATGCATTTGTATTCTCAATGATGTTTCCATATAGCTAAAATATAAAATAGTACAGAATGAAATAAAAGTGAGATGCTTAAGACATGTTTTGGTCACCTGGATTCTTTTTTGCATGTATGACATTCTTTTTGATAAGGCAGTTTCTTGTAATTCAGCTTAATGAATTTACCTTATATTTGAGTTTAGAACCATAATCCTACTGAAAAAAAATGAGGATTTTCTTTTTTCTGCTGTCCTCTCATCCACTCACTCTATAACTACCAAAGAGGAAAGCAGCAATTGTTAAGGTTTTAGTGGATCCTGATAAGACCAATTTATCCCCAATGCCCTCAAACCAGCAAAGAATTGTAAGCAATAGTTTGATTCCAGCATGAGTGTCCAGCACTCCTTTTAGGTCAGGATGTTACACAAGTTCTAAATTGTGTGTCAGCACAGTAGTGCTGAGTATATGGAATTAATTGGAAGGGGAATGGAAGTAGATGACTTTCTTTTAGGTAAAGACACTGAACTTCAAGCTTCTGCATTCTAGCTGTGGAGCAAGAGGTATGCTAGTTGACACCTCTGTTTCTAACAGTGCCTTTCATAGTCATTAAACAATTCAGTTTATGTGTTATAGGTTTTATTGTCTTTAGAGAGTGATTTATAGTCTTAGTTTTGCATTATTGTACTCAAGGTATACTGCCCTCTGTCAGACAGCCTGCACTATTTAATTTTTTGTATGTTTGTCTTCATTAGTACAGCAATTTTTGCTTCTAATCATTACACTAGACCTCATTGATAAGCTAAGACAGTATGAGATTCATAGTGCTGACATCTAACCTTGCTACTGGCTTCTTGACCCTTCTGCTTCCGAAACATGGGTTCATTTTTTATATATATATATAAAAACACACACAAGGTAAAACCCCATCTATTTTTCACACACATTGTGGGCAGTTTAAAGGTTGGTCAGAATCAAATATTGTGCTTTCAAATTTGATAATGTATGAGTGCAGCAGGATGACCTTTGATACATGGTCATACATCAACATGACACGAGCAGTAAATGCAGCAATTACCTTTACTACATTGGAATGGAGCTTTCGTTTTCATCTTCAATGCAATTCTTGCAAAAAAAATGAAAAAAAATAAAATTTGGAAAGTTAAATATCTTTGGAAATAGTCCTAATTTATACATTTATTTTCAACACAAGTTTAGTTTTCATACATTCTAGTTGTTCCCTAAACAAAGATATTAATATCTGATGACATTGGGGAAGTTTGATGGAGCGCTACTTTGTGTTTTATGAATAGGTTAGTTTTCAAGAGGATTAAACACTTTCAATACAACAGGAGTTTACCTTTGTGCATTTTTAATATTTGTGCCCATGGTCAGCTAAAGAATGTTTAATGACAAGGACCTTTATGTTACAGCAACACACAGCTGTATATAGCTTCTGCTACTGTGCAGGGTTATTTAGTCATTCATTTGTCCCTTAATGAATACCTCCTGTGTGGCAGGCGCTGGAGATATGTAATGAATGAAGGCATGGGCTCTATTCTTGGGGAGTTCATAGTGCATAGTTTGGGTGGATCTTAAATACATAGATGCAAATATAACCTTACTTAGTAAGTCCTCAGTGAATTTGACTTAAAGCCAGGAGATCAAGTGTTCATTTTGACTCTCAACAACAGTACAGCCTTACAGAGAAGTTACAGAACTTTTGAATATGTAGAATGTTTACTGCAAAGAACAACTAAGAAAAAAGGAACATCTAGGCCAAGTGTGGCTCCTTCATTTGTAGCTCCATTTTCTAGTTTACTGTTACTCTGTAAATTCCTTTTTCTGGTACAGATTCAAGGAGTTCTCTGGATATTTTCCGTAAAATTTTGTGTATGTGCATGCGCATTGCTCTTGGAAGAGAATATATAGATCTAATTTTCCAAGAGGACTATGAGTCAACAGAGTAGGAATAATTCTAGTGTTTTTTTAATAGGAAAAAAGCTAAGTATAAAAAATATTACTTAGCATTACTCTGATATTTGGATTGATGATAAAAAATCAATTGTATTTCCACAGTCTTTCTTCTGCTTAAAAAAATCCTTCAAACTATCTTCATGAGCAGAAGCTCTGCTGCCAGGTGCAAAACATGTAGTGCCATACATCAGTGATAAAATTAGTATAAAAATGTATTCAGTGTTTTGACTGTTTTTAGATCTTTGATAACTTCATCAATGATCATTTTCAGAGGTGAGGACAGCTTAAAATTTGTCCGCTTTTGACAATGAATTTGGAAATAAGTTCAGAGTATTGTAAGGAATTATAGGTGTCATATTGGATTTCATATAAATATATCTCCTGCCCCTCTTCTTAGTTTCTTTGTCCTCAGGTCTTCCCCTCCTAGGAAGTTCCTGATTATGATGCAATGATATCGTAAAATTAATTTTATTCACCAATGCCTGCCCATTTTTATCTCTTGTTTTTTGAATACTAGAAATCTAAGACATAATGGCACAATTTTTGAACAGCTATTTTACTGCATTCTAACGTTGTAACACATTGATTTCTCTTGTATTCAGATTCTGTCTAATTATCTATGTATCTACTTGCCTATCTTTACATTTTGAGTGCAGGCTTGAACTCAGGGCCTTGTGTTCTCACTTGTGCTCAAGGCAGGTACTCTACTGCTAAGCCATACTTCCTCTTCTGGATTTTTCGTGGTTAATTGGAGGTAAGAGTCTCACGGATCTTCCTTCCTTCCTATTTTTTTTTTTTGGGGGGGGTCCGGTTGTGGGGCCTGAACTCTGGGCCTGGGTGCTGTCCCTCAGCTCTTCAGCTCAAGGCTAGTACTCTACCACTTGAGCCACAGTGCCACTTCCACTTTTCTGGTGTTTTATTGGAGGTTAGAGTTTCAGGGACTTTCTTGCCCCGGCTGGCTTTGAATCGTGATCCTCAGATCTCAGCTTCCTGAGTAGCTAGGATTACAGGCGTGAGCCACGGGCGCCCGGCTTTCCTTTCTTTTTTTTAATATATATTTTTGTTGTAAAGATACTGTCCAGAGGGGTTACAGTTACATGAGTAAGGTAATGAGTACATTTCATATCCAGCATTGTTACCCCCTCCTTTGTTTTTCCCCTACCATCCCTTCCCTCCGCACCTCCCTAACTCCTCTCTCCACGCCGTTCCCCACCCCTCTCCGCCCCTCCCCACCCAAAGTTGTAAAGTTCATTTTCAACAGTCTTCTTCCTTCCTTCCTTCCTTCCTTCCTTCCTTCCTTCCTTCCTTCCTTCCTTTCCTTCTTTCTTCCTTTCTTCCTTCCTTCCTTCCTCCTTTCTTTTCTTACTTTCTTCTTTCTTTTTGCTTGGGCTGGCTTCTAATGGTGATCCTCAGATTTCAGTCCTCTGAGTAGCTTAGGGATACTGGTGCTTGGCTTCATCTATCATTTTTAAACCAAACCTATCTGACTGAGATATTCTGTGAGAGAATACCTCATTTTTGCTTATTGTAGCTCCTGTCACATAGACTTGAGTCTATTACTGCCCATTTGGTATCAGCGAAAGTATGTAGACATTTGCCATTAAAAAGAGATCAGAATCCTTTGACTTAACATTTTACATGCACAGAGCAGCTGTCAAATGGTAATGAGTTTCCTCCTTATACACAAGCAGGTTGCGGGCATGGATGCCTGGTCTCATTCCTTCCCCTGTCATCTCTAATTGTTTTTCTCTGAATATATATTTTTGAGTATATGTTTGTCTTGTAGGTCAAATCCTGTTGTTTGTAAAATGAGGTTTATAGAGTTATTATAGTGAAAAAGTAAGGGTCCAAATGTTCAGGAATGGATGGGAGAGGGGTTTAAATAATAATGTGTTAAAATAATGTGAGAAAATGGTCATGATTATTAAAAGTAGATTAGGTTACAAGTGTATACAGTCTGATCTTATGGGTGAGAATATAGGTTTGTATATACATATATGTGTAATCAAGTGAAAAATAATGTGTAAAGAAGTGAAAAATAAAAGTGTTTTAACATTATTATTTCAATTGTAGGACATACATTTTTCTTAACTTTTTCTCCTGTTTTCTAAATTAATTATGAAAGTTTCTATTTATCAACTTATTTCTAATTAGCTATCTAAATCTACTATTTTAAATAAATAATTGAAAACCTAGATGTATGGTCTAGAACAAGTCACAGGAAGGTTTCTTTTTTATTTATTTTTTATTGTAAAAATTGTGTAGAGAGGGGTTACAGTTACATGAGTAAGGTAGTGAGTACATTCCCTATCTAGCATTGTTACCCCTCCTTTGTTTTTCCCCTACCATCCCTTTCCTTCCCACCTCCCTCTTCCCTCTTCCCCCTCCCCCCAAGTTGTAAAGTTCATTTTTAACATAGTGTCTTGTACATCTCATTGTACATCTCTTGTACATCTCAATGGGCAAACCTATATCCTTATTTCAGCATTTTGTTATTTCCCTTCCCTTCCCAAATTAGACAAATGTATATTCAAAATGCAGAGCACTGACCTCAAATACAGTGAAAACAGGGGTTATACTGTGGGGAAAGAACATACAAAAGAAACAAAAAAAAATCACATAGTACACATATTGCTTCTCTGCATTTTGGCTAAGATCAAGTGTAGTATCTGTTCTTATCAGTATAAGATTTCTAAAATTAGTAGGTCAGCTAGTTCCAAATTAAAAACATTTTTACATGCCTAAAGCTTCTGGAAAAGAGTTTAACAGCTTTGAAAGTGGGAATCAAAGTCTAAGGAGAAAGAAGGATTTTATCTGAGCAATAAAGTATAGGGACCCTTGTTACCTTAGAAATAATGAAGAGGAATAAATGTTTTATGAATTATATGGTCTTGAAAATAAGGAAGGAATCTGAGAAGCTCGGATCATTTTTTTTTCTTCTAGACATGCACAACACATTAATTCCATCAGTTAAGAGAAATCAATCAAAGCCTTTGTCTTCTAATAAGTACTTGCTTTGTTCTACTCATGGCACAATAATCTTTGATCTTCCCTTTCTTTGGAAGTCATACAACTGAGTTCATATTACTTATATATATTCAAATAATTTCCTACACCTAGCTTCTGATACACATTAGAAATGATCACAATTTACTATGCAGTAATATATACTAGTACGGTTGTATCTAGAGTTGCCTTGGACAAGCAGCAATTATAGCAAAGATAGAAGCTTCACAAATTAGGATTTTTGTGACAGAAGAGAATGGATTCCATTAGATTGCAATTTAGGTAGATTTATACCATGTATAAAATGTTACAAAAATATTTGAGTTAGTTCTTAAATGTCTGTATAGCCGTTTAGGTAGAGTTTTCTCTGCTCATCCTGTACAGAGGAAACTACAATTGACTGAATGTTTAATTTACCCAGATTGCTGTAAGACTGTATATCTATTTATATATGGATATTTTGAAATATAGGAAGAAGGAAACTGAAGTTCAAAGTTTAGTAATTTACCTAAGGTTACTCAGTAAATGGCAAAGGCAGGACTTGAACTTAGACTGATCAGGATTCTTGCTTATCAAGCCTATAAATGTTTCACTGTTAATACACATTTTCCTTCTCTTTACCTTATGAACTAAAATATTCTAATAATTGATACTAATATTTTTGTTCAGTATTTTGAAAAAGCAAAGAATATTCTGAAGAATTAATTTAGTAAGATACCTACTTTTTAGGTTAACCTGATTTTCATGAAATACTGTTGGAGATTTCTTGGTACTAAGTGAAATAGTAATTAAATCTTTAATATCTAAATTCTTTGATTCTGTGTTATCTAAAAAGTTATTAGCTGGACTGGTGGTACATACTTACAATCCCAGCAACCAGGAGGCTGGGGCAGGAGGATTCTGAGTCCAGGCTATCCTTGGATACATAGTAAAACCATGTCTTTTTTCAGGGGGAACAAAAGCCAGGGAAGATTTTACCTGAAAGCATTGAAAATAATTTAATATTTCTTGTTTCACAAAAGTGTTCTTTTCTCAAATTTACAGTAAATGTTGGTTTGGCTTATACAAAGGTTGCAAGCCTCTGCCTTGACTCTGTTTTACTAACTGATGCTTAGATATCTTCAACTTTCTACTTTAGAATAGTGTTTGGCAAACAGTAGTTCTGCATGCATGTTTGTCAAATTGTTTCTTAGAAGGACACTGTGGCCTAATATCAGATACTTACCTCCTCAGAGATTTAGACTTCTTGGCTGTAATGGAAAAGTCTAAATTTTGAGTTTCTGTGTGCTGTTAGTCTTTACTGTGTCATAGTACTTACTAGAAATCATGAATGGAAATGGATGGATGGATGCTACTCCTAGATCCCATTTCCTTGAGTTTTACCTAGAGGAACAGGCGTTGATGACCTTTTTTCCTATTACTCTTTAATTATAAGTACTGGCTCCACGAAGGACATCTAATAACTAGCTTCCTTCTTCACAGTCGTTCCTTGTGGGATCATCCAGTGCTGGCTTAGCAACTTCTCCAGGAGACTTCACATGTTCCGCTGCTGAATTTGGGTATCAACTTTTCCCTAGATCCTTATAGCTTTTCAGTGTACTTCTATGACTCATACACACACACACACACACACACACACACACACACATTGTATGTAGAAAGCACACTGATTGTGATGGTATTATTCACAAATAGCACACTTTCTACCAACTTTCACAAATGCATCTTTTTTTGTCTAAGAGTATTGCCAGATGTTTGATAAGGTAGAGAAAGAATGTTCAATGTTATGAAACTGACCCTTCCAGGAATGTCAGGAGTGAAGAAGTGGGTTTTCCTCTTGCTTCCACCTTTCATACATCTTCCATTTGCTGACAACTCTTAAGAACAATCTGGGGCCATCATAATAGTTTTTGGATGTATAATATCCTTCTAGCAAGGAGAGGAAACTCTAGTTTTCAAAAAGCAGTCCATCACAAACTCCCAGATTCTCATGGCTCTTTCTGTTGTTTCTTGGATATTGACTCAATTTTTAGTGTGATTTTGCAGCAGCTTTAAATAATGCTAGCACAAATGTATTTTATAGTAAGTGTTGACACCATGGCCACTAATTTGTGTTCTCACAGATGGAAGTATTTCATAATACATAAATGTTATGAATTAGAATTTGTGAAATAAAATTTCTTCCAACCTAGGCATTGACTATCTCTGTACACAACCTCTAGTTTCACTCCATGCTGTCCAAATGTGAGCAGTAGCTTTTCTTTCAAATCCAAGGCCCTCCACGCTTGCATCTGAATTATTACAGCAAGCATTTCTCAAGAGCAGTCAGAGCAATCTTGTTCCCAGGCCTGATCATAGTCTCCTCCTAATCACAAACCCTCCAATAGTTGCCTTTACAGTACTTTGAGTGTAAGTTTGTCACTGCAATGGTCTACAAGGTTACTGCTCACCCTCACTGCCTGCTTGCAGTTCTGGTTTTTACTATTTCAACTCGCTTTAGCCTCATTAGTCCCCTTGTTATTCTTCTAACACACCAGGCACACTCTTGCCTAGAATCTTTTCTCTTGTTGGTTCCTTGGCCTTAAACCCATCTGCTTGGCTTTCACCCCAGGCCTTATTTAGATATCAATTTTGCCTTCACTGACCTGATCATAACCTCTTTAAATTATTCCATTCTTCCACTTTCCTGTTTTTTTTTTAACTCAATTAAAATTGTTAAACTTTGGTGTTATCACTAACATACAAGTTATGTTACTAATTGTGTTTATTATAACCTCTACTCCCTCCCCACAGTAGATACTAAAATCCCTGCTGCCAGAAATCTGTGGATTTTTTTTTTTTTTTTTGGTCCTGGGGCTTGAACTCGGCTTGGGTGCTGTCCCTGAGCTCTTCAGTTCTACCACTTGAATCACAGCGCCACTTCTGGTTTTCTGGTAGTTAATTGGAGTTGAGTCTCATCGACTTGCCTGCCTGGGCTGTCTTTGAACTGCAATCCTCAGATCTCAGCCTCCTGAGTAGGATTATAGGCATGAGCCACCATCACCTAGATAATCTGTGGATATTTTGTTCCCTGTTATGTTTCTGGTACTTGGAAAAGTATTAGGTTATCAATAAATACTTGAATTTTCCAGAAACAATCTATTAGCCTCTAAACACTAGTAAATAGGCTGGATGTTTTTGGGACTTCTATAGGGAAGAAGGACAAATGGATTAGTCCTTTCCTAAAAATTATAACCAAGCCATTTTGACATATGAGAGTTGTTTTCTAGGGCTGGGAAGGTGGGAAGCACCACATAAGCAAAAGGAAAAAAGCCGGAAGTGGCGTTGTGGTTCAAGTGGTAGAGCACTAGCCTTGAGCTGAAGAGCTGAGGGACAGTGCCCAGGCCCAGAGTTCAGGCCCCATGACCGGACACACACACACACACACACACACACACACACACACACACAAAGAGTTGTTTTCTGATGCCTTGGATATCACTATAAACAGATGCTTTTTTAGGTCAGCATGGCATTTAATTAAGAAGACTGATATGTCCATGAGAATTTGAGATTAAGATATATAAAAAGATAACTGGATTTCCTGGGAAAATTTGATAAATATGTTATAATTGGATCATAAATTTATTGTAATTTACAGGTATTAAAATACTTCAATAGTAACATCAAATGAAATGACCTATGTAGGCCTAAACAAGCAACCAAAACCTTTTTTACATTTCCCCTAGCCTCAAATCACCAACCATCTCTGTCACTATCCCACCAATGAGATAAAACCAACCTTATTGTTTGAAAGGTGGATTATCCAGTCATCTTTCTTACCCATTTTCTGCTTCTAGATTGTGAATATTTTCTTGGTTGTTATTACTTCCCATTTGGGTAATAATAAGAGATAAAATTAACAGTTTCTACTCTATTAAAAAGTTGAGTGGGGAAAGAAGAACAATTAGTGACAGAAGGGAAATTTAGGGAATCCAAATGCATTGTAACCCCTTGCATTTCATTAGTACACATAATTAATACCAATGCTAATACAGTAAAATGATTATTCTTTAATGCCCAGCTTGCATTATTAGCACACATGTATTTCATTAACATACATAAGCAAGAGAAATATACATGTAGTAACAAATGAGCTTTCTTTGCTAGCCATTTTATAAAGGTAGTGAGTGGGTGTTTGTAAGGCTGATCTACTAGTTTATGTAAATGTAAACACCTCTGTATGGGATGGTGATATGTTTAAGTAATTGAAAGCTCAGTATAGAAGTTATGTGTCCAGCCTCAAGACGACTCTCAGTCAAAAGGTTATACCTTTTAATAGCTGAATATGCTGCCCTCTCAGACACATTTCAGAGCAAAGAATTTATTACATAAAGTATAATCTCATTGGGTATGCAAGGTAAATAACCTCATTAAGAATGAATGTGTAGGAAATACAGTGCTATTCAAATAGGGCAAAGAGGGGCCAACAAGGTAGAACAAAAGGCAGTTATGGAAGTCAACCACTGCTTTTATTTTGTGCTTCATTTTTCAGCACATAATAGATTATATGACTAGCTTTTTAAAATCAAGAAGGACCTCAGAAGCCTAGAGAACATTCTTTCTAAATGAAAAGCAGAATACAACATAGCCTGTTGGCCATGTATTAATTGAACGATATCCAAAAGGTAGAAAAGGTTGACTACTATGACTGTATCTTTAAATGGCTGTAAATAAAGAAATCTTCTTGGATCTATAAATCACCATAGACCTTGGCATATGTGTCTTAAAGAAATATGGGTAACTCCTGATGGATGACTTGATTAGCCACTGTCTTGTTTGACTGAGTTTCTTTTGGCCCCTTTTATGGAAAATGCTTCTTCTACTTTAGAAAATAGGTAATAGCCTCTTACCAAATAGTATCTACATTGTTACTCTTATCATCTCAAAATTAAATTGCATTGGGGGTCTCCCTAATTAAATATTCCTGAATTGAAAGAGATAGATAGATATTGGAGGTTCTTTGGATCAGGATTCTGCTTTTAGGCTTTTAAAGGACAAATACATATAGGATACTTACATACCTTATCTTCTCTTTTCCAAGAATACCATATCTACATTGGGCAACACCTTTTCCAGTAGAAAAAATGAATCTATATCCAATTAGCTTTTATGTAACTAGTAACTAGAAGGGGCAATATAACTTAGATGTTATCTGTTGATTACACATGATTTTTTCTCAGCTCGTTTGTTTTATATGACAATGCAACTGAAAACAGCCAACTGCAGAAGAGTATAGAATTTAGAAAGTGTAGTTAAACTAAGAGAGATCATGTTGCAGTAGTATATAGTCATAAGCTTTGTCTCTTCTTCCTGATCTTTGGGTATTTTGTTCTTATCTCCAAGCCCAAATTCTTGATTTTGTCCTTTCCATCAAGCTATCTCTATCACACACCTCTTACTAATGGCAAAATATTCACTATTTTTAAGGCAAAATTTTGTGTAATTCCTTTAAACTAGGCAGTTAACTTTTTTGAGAGAATATTTTTCTTTGGTTTAATTTTATTGGCATTTTTTTTTTGGTTGTGGGGCCTGAAATCTGGGCCTGGGTGCTGTCCCTGAACTCTTCAGCTCAAGGCTAGAGCTCTACTACTTGAGCCAGGTGCCACTTCTGGCTTTTTCTGCTTATGTGGTCCTGAGGAATTGAACCCAGGGCTTCATGCATGCAAGGTAAGCACTCTACCACTAAGCCACCTTCCCAACCCTTATTGGCATTTTTTTTAATGGCAAAGTTGTTTATGTTTTCAGTGGTCTGCTCTGTTCTTTTCCCAGTAAGCCCTGAAATTTTGTGCAAGGTATTTCTTGAAATGTATATATCTCTTATATCTGAAATATAATTGTTAGTTAAAACTGGCCATCTTCAGAACCTGTCCTAGAAATCTAAACTAAGTTTGGAGTGGAATTGCCCATAGAGAAGTTAGAAAACCTAGCCCTGAGACTTTTTGTGTGAGTGTATTGGTACTGAAGCTTGGACTCGGGGCTTTTACGCTGTCCCTTAGGTTTTGTACTCAAGGCTAGTGGTAAACCATTTGAGCCACAGCTCCACTTCTGGCTTTTTGGTGGTTAACTGGAGGTAAGAGTGTCACAGATTTTCCTATCTGGGATCGCATTGAAATTGAATTTCAGATCTCACCCACCTGGGTAGCTAGAATTACATGTGTAAGCCACAGTGCCCAGCATAGACCCTGAGACTTTTTCAAACTTTTGTTAAGTTTGTGTGTATAAGTTCAAAAGCTTCCCAGCCTGAAATTCTTTTTTTTTTTTTATTATAAAGATACTATACAGAGGGTTACAGTTACATGAGTAAGGTAATGAGTACACTTCCTATTGAGCATTGTTACCCCCCTCCATTGTTTTCCCCCTACCATGCCTTCCCTCCCTACCTTCCCTGAGGTTCTTTTTTTTTTTTTTTTTTTGATTGTGATTAAGTGATTACATAATTTCCCAAATTTCACAGTATTGTGGAATAATGATGCTCATTTAAAGTCACAAGTTCATTCTAACTTTCCTGGAGCAAATTGTTTATCACAGTCTATAACATATAACAGTATACACATGTTATACACCATACATGTGATCAGCAGCATGGGGATATTTAGTAGTGGTTTGACCAGATGAGTGGGAGTTCTTTGTTTCTTAAGTCCTGTTAGTTTTGTCGTATCACCTAACATTTTGGATTTAGCATCCACTTGTCAGGGAGACCATGTACCGTTTGTCTCTTTGCTCTTGGCTTACCTGGCTCAACATGATTCCTTCTAGCTCCATCCATTTCCCTGCAAATGCCATTATTTTGTCATTTCTAATGGCTGCATAATATTCCATTGTGTATAGATACCACAATTTTTGGATCCATTCATCTGTGGTGGGGCATCTGGGTTGTTTCCATATCCTAGCTATTGTGAACAGTGCTGCAATAAACATGGAGGTGCACGTGTCCTTGTATATTGGTTCCTGTTGTTCAGGGTAGATGCCTAGAAGTGGTATGACTGGGTCGTAAGGGAGGTCAATCTTTAGCTTTCTAAGGACCCTCCAGACTGCTTTCCAAAGTGGTTGTATAAGTGTACATTCCCACCAGCAGTGTAATAGAGTTCCTCTTTCTCCACATCCCCTCCAGCATTTGTCGTTGGCTGATTTGTGGATGTGGGACATTCTGACTGGGGTAAGGTGGTATCTCAGGGTTGTCTTTATTTGCATTTCCTTCACCACCAGGGATGATGAACATTTCCTCATGTGTTTCTTTGCCATTTTTATTTCTTCATTTGAGAAGTCCCTCTTTAGTTCCCTTGCCCATTTAGTAATTGGTTTGTTAGGTTTGGGAGGGATTAGTTTCTTGAGTTCCCTGTATATACAAGATGTTAACCCTTTGTCTGATATATTGCTGGTAAATATTTTTTCCCAATTAGTTGGTTGTCTTTCTAGCTTGGTTGCGATAGATTTAGCTGTGCAGAAGCTTTTTATTTTAAGGTAGTCCCATTTGTCGAGTCTCTCTCCAATTTGTTGTGACCCTGGGACTCTGTTCAGGAAGTTCCTTCCTGTGCCTATTAGTTCAAGTGTCTCTCCTACTCTGTCCTGCAGTAGTTTCAGAGATTCAGGTTTAATGTTAAGGTCTTTAATCCATTTTGAGTTGATGTTGGTGCATGGTGATAGGCTGGGGGGTCTACTTTTAGTTTTCTGCATGTGGCCTCCTAGTTTTCCCAGCACCAGTGGTTGAAGAGGCTGTGTTTCTTCCATTGTATGTCTTTGGCTCCTTTCCAGCCTGAAATTCTTAAGGATAATTCCTCAGGCTTCCCCCACCTCCAATAAATGAGAACTTAGTGAGCCTTTCTTATTTACAGATTTACTACAAATTTCAAAAGGTATTTTAAAAACAAAACTGTTAAATACCCATGCTTTGCATACATTACACAGCTCAGTAGCTGCAGAGATGCAAGTCACTCCTGCCTTATTGTCAGTTGTGTTTAAATAGAGTGAGCTGCTTAACTTTGTGAAAATGCATCTCCAAAAACAAGTGATACTCCCCAAACAAGGTAAAAGTGAATATACTTAAGATGATGAAGTGAAAATTTTTGAATTATTAAAAGGTAATGTTTATAATGAAAGTCGGGGCATTGTGGGAAAAATGAATCTGCGTCTGTAATGCAGTATGAAATTCCACGCATCCCAGACCTTTATGAGTTTTCCTCAATGGTGTCACCTGGTAACCAGGATGTAACTTGTTTAATGACAGGTATGTGTGTGTGTGTGTATGTGTGTGTGTGTGTGTGTGTATGCATATGTTTACTCAAGAAAAGATCAAGAACTCTTAAGTGATCTCAACTAAATTCCTTTTTGTTTGTTACTTTGAGATTGTATCTGTATATGGTGGCCCAGACTGACCTTGAACTTACAACCTTTCTGTTTTTGGTACTGGTACTACTGCTGGTATTACAGGTGTGAATCACCATGCCTAGCACAACTAAATTTTTTTATGTCACAAAGCCATGATGCCAGCCTGGAATAGTGAAATTCCCATGAAATTGAACTGATCTTCAAATTATTGCCTAAATGATAGGACAGTAGAAACTTAAGAGCATATTAATGCTAATGGGAATTGCTCAGCTAATGCCACGCAAGGCCAGTTGAGAGGTTCACTAGGCATGCTACAAAAAAGCCATTATGCTCATCTTTTCATAAATGCATGATTTGTTTTATTCTAAAAACATTTGAGGTTTAGAGTTTTTATGCCATGCTTTATGAATAGAAGTGTAATGAGGTTGAAAACCAAAATAGTGCTTGCTGCTATGCATAGACAGAAAAAAAGAAGCTTTAGTTGAATGGTGCCCATTTGAATCCTGTTTTCTAAAAATCCAATTTGATTTTTTTATTACTTGTCTCATTAACCCCAAGATTTAGAAAATCGAATGTTACTTGAGTAAAATAACAGTGACAATACCAAAATATTTTAAAGGGGGTTAGTTTTTTTTTATTGATCTTAAACACTTTTTGAATTAAATGTTCTTATATTATAAAACTATTTTGCAGTAAGTAGGTGATTTGTCCCTAAGTTTGAATCCACCTGTCTTAAATGTATACTGAGCTTTTATTTATGCTTTGAAAATATAGCAGATAAGAAGCATAAGTGTTTCTGATATTATGTTTTGTCATCTCCAGCTAAGAAGATTGAAATCCTGAGAAACAATTTTCTGGAGAAATGAAATTGTATGCCCTTCTGAACCCTTTGGGGAAAATAGCCTCTCTGTTTGCTCAGAATGTAAAACTGTGGAACAATACCAGAAAAACAGCCAGCCGTGCTGTGCATGTGACATTTCTACTTGTAACATTTGAAATGATGTCTTAATTTTTTTTTAGGTTTTATTTAAAAAATATTTTTTAGGTTTGATTTATTTAAGAAATAACCAGTGAAGATAAATATTTGTACAATCTTGTAGATGCAAGACTTTTCAAATTAGATGTATTTATTTTCTGGGAAGCTTGAGAGATTGCTTTGAAAGTTCTGTGTGGTCTCACTTACCAGAGAATATATGAAGAGATTGGGGAAGTGCTCTATCACTTAATCCTTCTGACAGTGTTAAGAGTACTCACCAACATCCTTATGTCCTAGACTCTTAAAATGCCCTCAGTGGAATCCTTAGTCTTAGAGGAAAATAGAATACCTTGACGAGGAAGAAAACTTTTTTTTTTTTTTTTTTTGGCTGTGGTCTTGAGCTCTGGGCCAGGGCGCTGTCCCTGAGCTCTTCAGCTCAAGGCGAGAGCTCTACCACTTGAGCCATAGTACCACTTCTGTTTTTTTGGTGGTTCATTGGAAATAAAAGTCTTACGGACTTGCCTGGACTGGCTTTGAACTGCGATGCTCAGATCTCAGCCTCCTGAGTAGCTAGGATTGCAGGCGTGAGCCACTGGTGCCTGGCAAAGAAAACTTTTTAAAAGGCAAAAAATGGAAAAAAAGTGTGTGTTTTATTTTATTTTATTTTTGTTGGTCATAGGGCCTGAACTCAGGGCCTGGGCGCTGTCCCTCAGCTCTTCAGCTCAAGGCTAGTGCTCTACCACTTGAGCCATAAGCCCCACCTCTGGCTTTTTCTGCTTATGTGGTGCTAAAGAACTGAACCCAGGGCCTCATGCATACAAAGTAAGCACTCTACCACTGAGCCACCTTCCCAGCCTGTATGTTTTATTTTTTGTTGTTCATGTTTTAATTACTCTTATTTAAGAGAAAATAATTACATTTAAAGAATCTCTATATTGTCATCTCTATTTCTCAGGTAATAAATTATCTCATTAGGCTAGATGATGGTCTAGAATATTTGCTATTGCTGAGATTAAAAGTGAAAATTTCATTAAATCAAAACTTGAAGTTTGTTTTCAATATAAAGCTTATGTAATGTATCCAAATACATTGATGAGTATATTTTGCTTTTATCATAAAAGGTTAAACTTACAGAGAAATTTACTTTGTCATTATTTATGAATCTGATTAGATAAGTTAGATAAGTCATGTCAATAACATTTAAATTTTTACTTTGCAGATAAACTGTACTATAAAATGTAAGAGTATCTTACATTGCTATAATTGAGCAAAACCACCTGTCACAGGCAGTTTGTAAATAATGAAAGAAAAATCTATCTTCATATTTGTATTCAAATAATATTTTAGACTCAAATGGTTTTCTAAGCTTGATTACTCACTTTAATCAAGAACTTTGGCTCCAAATATTTTGGCTCATTCCAAAGTCTAGAGTGGTCTCTAGTAATAAAAATATTTGCTGCTACTAAGAATATGTAGAAGATGAGATGGTATGTTATGAAGGCCAACCTCAGACAGAGTTCTGATGTTTCTTTGAGAAATGTTAGGCTCCTAAGACAAAATGTATTGTCTCAGACTGATGGCTTTGAAGGAAAAGGACACATGGAGTTACAGGTATATACCATTTTGATTAAGAATCTTTGGTTGGTAGCTATGAAAGTTCTGAGGGCAGAGAATAGTGATATTCCCAAGAACTGCAGTCTTCATTTGTATGCTATTTGATAAAGGTTTATTTTTCTTTTTTAGTATTTTTGTATGTGGATATAAATCCTTGGTGTTTGTGTTAGTCTGGACCTTTTCAACTTCAAATGTCAGCATGTCAACCAGCTTAATAAAAAGGATATTACTTTGGAAAGCTACAGGCTTATCTTATGTGACCTAAATCCATACAGGGAGTGCATGTGGCTAGACTTGAGAGCCAACAAGATCTTGGCATTCAAATATCCTCGGAACTGTTCTCTGCAACTTTTCCTGTATTTTTCTCTGCCTGTTGATTTTTACCCCCAACAGCAATAGAGCAATGTTTTCTATATAGTGGAGGACATACAGCCAATAATGCCAAGTTTACTATGTTATAATATCTACAACTAAATTGTCAACAACTATACCCCTAGTCCTAGTTCATTGAAGCCCAGATAGATTCATTAACCGTGGCCAACGAGGTCAGGCATAAACTTGGTAGTCTCTATTGGGACCACATAGTTGACAAGGAAGGTGATTAGGGGGAGAAGTTTCTTTTTTAATTATTAATTTACTTCATTGGTATTGTAGAGATGATGTACACAGAGAGTGCAATTACATGAATCAGGTAATGAGGACATTTTCTTAGGCACAGTGTCTTCTGTTTTCCTCAGTTTCTCTCATTCCCTCTCTTCCGTCTCCACTCACAGGTTGTATAGTTCACTTTCTTCTGTGTCCAGTGAGTTCCATTGCTGTGCTTTTTCACCATTTAGGGAGAGAAGTTTTTAAGAAAAGAAAGGTTTTGAACGGATAACAGCAGCCCATAGTTTTCCATCTGGAAGTGTAACTTCCTCAGGCATAGTCAGCAGCATCTCAAGTACAACATACTGGATACTTAGTGCATGTTTGAGACTGACTAATTTATTAAATTTCAGGGCCTGAAAACCATTCTCCAAAATTAGTAGGAGCAAATCGCCCACACTTCCATGATTTTACCCAATTCATTATCTGTGGTAAAATTTGAATTAGTATAGGCACAACAGCCATCCATCCTGAGTTTATAAATGTTAGCTATTTTTTAAAATTGTTAGTATCATAATTACCCATAGGAAAGAAGCACTACAGAAAAAAAAAAGTCTATGTGTTTTTGCATTTGTCAATCCTTTTGCTGGGAGGTCCTTCTCCTACCCTATTCATGTGCAAAGCTCTCATTTTGCTTCAAGCTGGTTCCTCAAAACATTTTAAAGGTAGACCTGTTACCTTTAGGTAGCATAACATGATATTCATTGAATTGTTGATGCTCCTTTTCCCATATGCCACAGAATGTAGCAAAGTGGATCAAGTTTTGTTGGGATGACCAACAACATAAGCATTTCAATTTTGTCATATTGATATTGCCTCTGATATTCTTCTTGTGGTTCCTTCCCATAATCTTTCCCTTACTGACATCTAAAAGCCCCTCAAAGCCCGGCTCCAATCCTGTATTTTTTTTAAATTAGGAATTCTCAGAATATTCAGCCAGGTGTCTGTAATCTTATCATACTTCACAGCTATGTGGCACTGTGATGTATTACAGATGGTGGTTTACCTAAAAATAAAGATATTTGTCCTTATTGTTTTTACAAAGAAACCTGGTTAAGTTCAAATTTTTGATTTTGCTTGAATGTAGGTAGAAGATGTGTTAATAACTCCGTCTATAATATTATCACCTTAACGTAGTTTAAAATATTTCTCTTTGGCTTACATCCCTCAGAATCCTTTTATTTTTTAAATTCTTATACTTAATTTTAAAACTTGTCATATTCTTGGTAAAAAGATTGGACCTATTGATAGATTTATCTTAAAAGATAAACTGGAAACTCTGGTCCCTGACTCTGTTATGTTTAACACAAAATGTTAAGAATAAAAGCCGAAAAATATTAAAAAGCCGAGATAATTTGCCAAAAGAAAAAAGTATGTGAGAAGTCTATGGAAAAACTCAGTTGCCAATTTTGGAAATGTGAATTATAACTGATGATAACCAATGTCCTAGGCGCTCCTAATTGTGAGGGGTTATGGATAGAAGAACACACAATCTCAGGCTACATAAAAATCCTTATTTTCTGGCACAGGTGGATTTTATTTTCAATAGATGACATATATTTGACAGATATGGAAAAACCTGTAGTTGGCTCTAGTTCTGTCTTCAGGTTCCTTCCAGCAGAAAAGAAACCCTCTGTCTTGGTTAAGATCAAAGGCATGAGTGAATACCTGGAGGCACAGTGTCCTTAAAAAATGGCCCAATTTAGGAAGTGGTGCTGTAGCTCAAGTGGTAGAGTGCTCGCCTTGAGTTGAAGAGCTGAGGGACAACGCCCAGGCCCAGAGTTCAAGCCCCACGACCGACAAAAAAAAAAAAAAAAAAACTATAAAAATGGCCCAACTTTCCTGTTTAACTGTGGGTAAGCCTTTACTTTCTCATTCACCAAAGTAGTGAGCACTTGTTCATGCAATATTTTATTTAAGTGTTTAAAACAATTGTCTTTTTAATACTTCAATGTTTACATTAAAATTTTTAAATTAAGAAAAGGTAGGAGACAGGTCTCTTTTAAGTATACTGAAGTTTCCTAGAATGATTTACTTAAAAGCAAACAAACAAAAATATTTTACAACATTTTCTATTGGCTAGCTTCTAAACAGACCACCACTGCTAGGGCTCAGAAGTACAATAGGATAAGTTATATTTTTTAAATGGAGGCATGGCATGTTTCTTTTTGGTATTTTTAGTACTAAAAATTTTACTGTGCTAATCCTTCATCCCAGTGATATAGAAATGTAGAGCTGAACTTTTCGTCTGATTTTCTCTTCTAGCGCCTATCCTAAGACCTTGTGGCTTGAGTCCCTCTTCCTAATTCCTTCTCCACTCCACCTCACCCTCTCCTGTTTCTTACCACTGTCCCATTAGCCTATAGGCCCAGGCTTTCAATCTCTCCAGAGAATCCTTCATCTTATTTCTCTTTTACTATTTTTCTCCTTCCTCTTCCCAGGAAAGTAGCCAACATAGAAGCTTATTCTTACATCTTCCATTTCTCCTAGATCTGACTTCTGCCTTTACTGTTAATTTCACCTACTCTCAAAAAAGTGACCAATGGCTGGCTAATGTGGGGTCAATGTTCTTTAGCTATTCCCTCTCTCAGTATAGGCAGTGATATCTCCTATCAGCTCTGTCTGCAAACTTATTCTCTTTGTTTAGGATTATTTCGAGCTCTCGCATTCTTTTTTCAGTCTCCTCTAATGGCTCACTTTCCTCTGTGTGCTTACATTGCTTTTGGTCCTCTTGCTTCAGTTTACTGGTGAATAACGTACCCTTTCTGTGGTAAGGGTACAAACTGGCACTAACCTCTAGCCCTCCAGATCCTCCTCCACTTGTGTCTTTTCTGGCTGACGTACTTGCCCAGTTCTCCCACTGTAACTCCTCCCACCTGCGCCCTGCTATCAGGAGCAGAACCAAATGTGCACATATCAGACAAATGGTCAGAAAACAATACAAAATGACAAATGTATAGATTTAAAACCACATATCAAATCCATTGACATTTGTCCTTAATCTTTCTTTACCAGAGAAGAATGATTGAGAATTTAAGCAGCAGACTATTATCTCTTAAGAAATATAAATTCCAGATTTGTGCTGGTTAAAATTTAGTCTTTGTAGTATAAACTCTGTCACTCTTTAGATTTACATGTTACATCTCATAGGCAGCCTGTTTGGGCCGGGAATAT